>NC_034186.2:277500-310000 GCF_002021735.2 Oncorhynchus kisutch
TACACTCCAACAACATACCCTGTCTGTCTAACATTACACTCCAACAACATACCCAGTCTGTCTGTCTAACATTACACTCCAACAACATACCCTGTCTGTCTGTCTAACATTACACTCCAACAACATACCCTGTCTGTCTGTCTAACATTACACTCCAACAACATACCCTGTCTGTCTGTCTAACATTACACTCCAACAACATACCCTGTCTGTCTGTCTAACATTACACTCCAACAACATACCCTGTCTGTCTGTCTAACATTACACTCCAACAACATACCCTGTCTGTCTGTCTAACATTACACTCCAACAACATACCCTGTCTGTCTGTCTGTCTGTCTGTCTGTCTGTCTAACTACACTCCAACAACATACCCTGTCTGTCTGTCTGTATAACATTACACTCCAACAACATACCCTGTCTGTCTGTCTAACATTACACTCCAACAACATACCCTGTCTGTCTGTCTAACATTACACTCCAACAACATACCCTGTCTGTCTGTCTAACATTACACTCCAACAACATACCCAGTCTGTCTGTCTAACATTACACTCCAACAACATACCCTGTCTGTCTGTCTGTCTGTCTAACTACACTCCAACAACATACCCTGTCTGTCTGTCTGTATAACATTACACTCCAACAACATACCCTGTCTGTCTGTCTGTATAACATTACACTCCAACAACATACCCTGTCTGTCTGTCTGTATAACATTACACTCCAACAACATACCCTGTCTGTCTGTATAACATTACACTCCAACAACATACCCTGTCTGTCTGTCTGTCTAACTACACTCCAACAACATACCCTGTCTGTCTGTCTGTATAACATTACACTCCAACAACATACCATGTCTGTCTGTCTAACATTACACTCCAACAACATACCCTGTCTGTCTGTCTGTCTAACCTTACACTCCAACAACATACCCTGTCTGTCTGTCTGTCTAACATTACACTCCAACAACATACCCTGTCTGTCTGTCTGTCTGTCTAACATTACACTCCAACAACATACCCAGTCTGTCTGTCTGTCTGTCTAACATTACACTCCAACAACATACCCTGTCTGTCTGTCTGTCTGTCTGTCTGTCTGTCTAACTACACTCCAACAACATACCCTGTCTGTCTGTCTGTCTGTCTGTATAACATTACACTCCAACAACATACCCTGTCTGTCTGTCTGTCTGTATAACATTACACTCCAACAACATACCCTGTCTGTCTGTCTGTCTGTATAACATTACACTCCAACAACATACCCTGTCTGTCTGTCTGTATAACATTACACTCCAACAACATACCCTGTCTGTCTGTCTGTATAACATTACACTCCAACAACATACCCTGTCTGTCTGTCTGTATAACATTACACTCCAACAACATACCCTGTCTGTCTGTATAACATTACACTCCAACAACATACCCTGTCTGTCTGTCTAACATTACACTCCAACAACATACCCAGTCTGTCTGTCTAACATTACACTCCAACAACATACCCAGTCTGTCTGTCTAACATTACACTCCAACAACATACCCAGTCTGTCTGTCTAACATTACACTCCAACAACATACCCTGTCTGTCTGTCTGTATAACATTACACTCCAACAACATACCCTGTCTGTCTGTCTGTATAACATTACACTCCAACAACATACCCTGTCTGTCTGTCTGTATAACATTACACTCCAACAACATACCCTGTCTGTCTGTATAACATTACACTCCAACAACATACCCTGTCTGTCTGTCTGTCTAACTACACTCCAACAACATACCCTGTCTGTCTGTCTGTATAACATTACACTCCAACAACATACCATGTCTGTCTGTCTAACATTACACTCCAACAACATACCCTGTCTGTCTAACCTTACACTCCAACAACATACCCTGTCTGTCTGTCTGTCTGTCTGTCTGTCTGTCTGTCTAACATTACACTCCAACAACATACCCTGTCTGTCTGTATAACATTACACTCCAACAACATACCCTGTCTGTCTGTCTGTCTGTCTGTCTGTCTGTCTGTCTGTCTAACATTACACTCCAACAACATACCCAGTCTGTCTGTCTAACATTACACTCCAACAACATACCCAGTCTGTCTGTCTAACATTACACTCCAACAACATACCCAGTCTGTCTGTCTGTCTGTCTAACATTACACTCCAACAACATACCCTGTCTGTCTGTCTGTCTGTCTAACTACACTCCAACAACATACCCTGTCTGTCTGTCTGTATAACATTACACTCCAACAACATACCCTGTCTGTCTGTCTGTATAACATTACACTCCAACAACATACCCTGTCTGTCTGTCTGTCTGTCTAACTACACTCCAACAACATACCCTGTCTGTCTGTCTGTATAACATTACACTCCAACAACATACCCTGTCTGTCTGTCTAACATTACACTCCAACAACATACCCTGTCTGTCTGTCTGTCTGTCTAACATTACACTCCAACAACATACCCTGTCTGTCTGTCTGTCTGTCTGTCTAACATTACACTCCAACAACATACCCTGTCTGTCTGTCTGTCTAATATTACACTCCAACAACATACCCTGTCTGTCTGTCTGTCTAACTACACTCCAACAACATACCCTGTCTGTCTGTCTGTATAACATTACACTCCAACAACATACCCTGTCTGTCTGTCTGTATAACATTACACTCCAACAACATACCCTGTCTGTCTGTCTGTATAACATTACACTCCAACAACATACCCTGTCTGTCTGTCTGTATAACATTACACTCCAACAACATACCCTGTCTGTCTGTCTGTATAACATTACACTCCAACAACATACCCTGTCTGTCTGTCTGTCTAACTACACTCCAACAACATACCCTGTCTGTCTGTCTGTATAACATTACACTCCAACAACATACCATGTCTGTCTGTCTAACATTACACTCCAACAACATACCCTGTCTGTCTGTCTGTCTAACCTTACACTCCAACAACATACCCTGTCTGTCTGTCTGTCTGTCTAATATTACACTCCAACAACATACCCTGTCTGTCTGTCTGTCTAATATTACACTCCAACAACATACCCTGTCTGTCTGTCTGTCTAATATTACACTCCAACAACATACCCTGTCTGTCTGTCTGTATAACATTACACTCCAACAACATACCCTGTCTGTCTGTCTAACATTACACTCCAACAACATACCCTGTCTGTCTGTCTGTCTGTCTAACATTACACTCCAACAACATACCCTGTCTGTCTGTCTGTCTGTCTGTCTAACATTACACTCCAACAACATACCCTGTCTGTCTGTCTGTCTGTCTAACTACACTCCAACAACATACCCTGTCTGTCTGTCTGTATAACATTACACTCCAACAACATACCCTGTCTGTCTGTCTGTATAACATTACACTCCAACAACATACCCTGTCTGTCTGTCTGTATAACATTACACTCCAACAACATACCCTGTCTGTCTGTCTGTATAACATTACACTCCAACAACATACCATGTCTGTCTGTCTAACATTACACTCCAACAACATACCCTGTCTGTCTGTCTGTCTAACCTTACACTCCAACAACATACCCTGTCTGTCTGTCTGTCTAACCTTACACTCCAACAACATACCCTGTCTGTCTGTCTGTCTGTCTAATATTACACTCCAACAACATACCCTGTCTGTCTGTCTGTCTGTCTAATATTACACTCCAACAACATACCCTGTCTGTCTGTCTGTCTAATATTACACTCCAACAACATACCCTGTCTGTCTGTCTGTCTGTCTAACTACACTCCAACAACATACCCTGTCTGTCTGTCTGTATAACATTACACTCCAACAACATACCCTGTCTGTCTGTCTGTATAACATTACACTCCAACAACATACCCTGTCTGTCTGTCTGTATAACATTACACTCCAACAACATACCATGTCTGTCTGTCTAACATTACACTCCAACAACATACCCTGTCTGTCTGTCTGTCTAACCTTACACTCCAACAACATACCCTGTCTGTCTGTCTAACATTACACTCGAACAACACACCCTGTCTGTCTGTCAATCTGTCTAACATTACACTCCAACAACACACCCTGTCAGTCTGTCTAACATTACACTCCAACAACACACCCTGTCTGTCTGTCTGTCTGTCTAACATTACACTCCAACAACATACCCTGTCTGTCTAACATTACACTCCAACAACATACCCTGTCTGTCTAACATTACACTCCAACAACATACCCTGTCTGTCTAACATTACACTCCAACAACATACCCTGTCTGTCTAACATTACACTCCAACAACACACCCTGTCAGTCTGTCTAACATTACACTCCAACAACATACCCTGTCTGTCTGTCTGTCTGTCTGTCTAACATTACACCCCAACAACATACCCTGTCTGTCTAACAGTGCTACTAGTGAAAGGTGTAGAATAAAGATGTCCTATTTCTATGTTTGTGAGTAATGATGTTTGTCATTAGCCCACCATCACACTAGTCTAGTAGAGTAGAGGTGAGGAGACGGTCACAGAGTCTTACTTCATCGTTGTGTCGTGTCGCTCGTCTCTCTCCTCCTCCTCCTCCTGCCTCTTCCTCCAGGAGACGACTGAAGGTCCTCTGGTCCTCAGAGCTCACCTCCCGGGAGTAATCCCTCCCTTCGAAGTAGTACATGTGGTCTGGACAGGGAGAGAGACAGGGACAGAGAGAGGGACAGGGACAGAGAGAGGGACAGAGAGAGGGACAGAGAGAGGGACAGGGACAGAGAGAGGGACAGGGACAAAAAGAGGGACAGGGAGAGAGTGGGGGACAGGGACAAAAAGAGGGACAGGGAGAGAGTGGGAGACAGGGAGAGAGAGGGAGACAGGGAGAGAGAGGGAGACAGGGAGAGAGAGGGAGACAGGGAGAGAGAGGGAGACAGGGAGAGACAGGGAGACAGGGAGAGACAGGGAGACAGGGAGAGGGAGAGAGAGAGGGACAGGGACAAAAAGAGACAGGGAGAGAGAGACAGAGGGAGAGAGAGACAGGGGGAGAGAGAGACAGGGGGAGAGAGAGACAGGGAGAGAGAGAGAGACAGGGAGAGAGAGAGACAGGGAGAGAGAGAGACAGGGAGAGAGAGAGACAGGGAGAGAGAGAGGGACAGGGACAAAAATAGGGACAGGGAGAGAGAGGGAGAGAGACAGTGACAGAGAGCGGTACAGAGAGAGGTACAGGGAGAGAGAGACAAGGACAGGGACAAAAAGAAAGCGAGAGACAGATGGAGACAGGGAGAGAGAGAGGGACAGGGACAAAAAGAGACATGGAGAGAGAGAGAGACAGGGAGAGAGAGAGACAGTGAGAGAGACAAAGGGACAGACAGACAGAGACCGAGAGAGACAGTGAGAGAGAGAGAGAGACAGTGAGAGAGAGAGAGAGAGAGACAGTGAGAGAGAGAGGGACAGGGACAAAAAGAGGGACCGGGAGAGAGAGACAGGGAGAGAGAGGGAGAGGGACAGGGACAGAGACAGGGACAGAGACAGGGACAGAGAGAGAGAGACATAATGAAGACAGCTTCTCCATCCTGGAGGGGGAAATCAATAATTTCCAGGCCCAGGGACATGTACTAGTCTGTGGCGACCTAAATGCCAGAACCGGACAAGAACCTGACACCCTCAGCACACAGGGGGACAAACACCTGCCTGGAGGTGACAGCATTCCCTCCCACATATGCCCCCCTCGGCACAACTATGACAACACAACCAACAAAAACGGGTCACAACTCCTGCAGCTCTGTCGCACGCTGGGTATGTACATAGTCAATGGTAGGCTTCGAGGGGACTCCTAAGGTAGGTACACATATAGCTCATCTCTTGGCAGTAGTACTGTATACTACTTTATCACTGACCTCAACCCAGAGTCTCTCAGAGCGTTCACAGTCAGCCCACTGACACCCCTATCAGACCACAGCAAAATCACAGTCTACTTAAACAGAGCAATACTCAATCATGAGGCATCAAAGCCAAAGGAACTGAGTAACATTAAGAAATGCTATAGATGGAAGGAATGCAGTTTGGAAACCTACCAAAAAACAATTAGGCAACCAATTCAATCCCTTTTAGACAATTTCCTGGGTAAAACGTTCCACTGTAATAGTGAAGGTGTAAACTTGGCAGTAGAAAATCTTAACAGTATATTTGACCTCTCAGCTTCCCTATCAAATCTAAAAATCTCAAATAGAAAACCGAAGAAAATTAACAATAATGACAAATGGTTTGATGAAGAATGCAAAATCTAAGAAAGAAATTGAGAAACCTGTCCAACCAAAAACATAGAGACCCGGAAAACCTGAGTCTACGCCTTCACTATGGTGAATCACTAAAACAATACAGAAATACACTACGGAAAAAGAAGGAACAGCATGTCAGAAATCAGCTCAATGTAATTGAAGAATCCATAGACTCTAACCACTTCTGGGAAAATTGGAAAACACTAAACAAACAACAACACAAAGAATTATCTATCCAAAATGGAGATGTATGGGTAAACCACTTCTCCAATATTTTTGGCTCTATAACAAAGAATAAAGAGCAAAAACATATACATGATCAAATACAGATCTTAGAATCAACTATTAAAGACTACCAGAACCCACTGGATTCTCCAATTATATTGAATGAGTTACAGGACAAAATAAAAACCCTCCAACCCAAAAAGGCCTGTGGTGTTGATGGTATCCTCAATGAAATGATCAAATATACAGACAACAAATTCCAATTGGCTATACTAAAACTCTTTAACATCATCCTTAGCTCTGGCATCTGAGATGCACATCCTAACCTCCTGCCCAATGTATGACCATATTAGAGAGACATATTTCCCTCAGATTACACAGATCCACAAAGAATTAGAAAACAAATCCAATTTTGATAAACTCCCATATCTACTGGGTGAAATTCCACAGTGTGCCATCACAGCAGCAAGATTTGTGACCTGTTGCCACGAGAAAAGGGCAACCAGTGAAGAACACACACCATTGTAAATACAATCCATATTTATGCTTATTTATTTTATCTTGTGTCCTTTACCATTTGTACATTGTTAAAACACGGTATATATATATATATATATATATATATATAATATGACATTTGTAATGTCTTTATTGTTTTTAAACTTCTGTATGTGTAATGTTTACTGTTAATTTTCTATTGTTTATTTCACTTTATAAATTCACTTTATATATTATCTACCTCACTTGCTTTGGCAAAGTTAACACATGTTTCCCATGCCAATAAAGCCCTTGAATTGAATTGACAGAGACAGAGAGAGACAGGGACAGAGAGAGACAGGCACAGAGAGAGACAGGCACAGAGAGAGACAGGGAGAGAGAGAGAGACAGGGAGAGAGAGAGAGAGAGACAGGAGAGAGAGAGAGAGAGAGAGAGAGACAGGGAGAGAGAGAGAGAGACAGGGAGAAGAGAGAGAGACAGGGAGAGAGAGAGAGACAGGGAGAGAGAGAGAGAGACAGGGAGAGAGAGAGAGAGACAGGGAGAGAGAGAGAGACAGGGAGAGAGAGAGAGAGACAGGGAGAGAGAGAGAGACAGGGAGGAGAGAGAGAGAGACAGGGAGAGAGAGAGAGAGACAGGGAGAGAGAGAGAGAGAGAGACAGGGAGAGAGAGACAGGGAGAGAGAGAGAGACAGGGAGACAGGGAGAGAGAGAGAGACAGGGAGAAAGAGAGACAGGGAGAAAGAGAGAGGGGGAGAGAGAGAGACAGGGAGAGAGAGAGAGAGGGAGAGAGACAGGGAGAGGGGAAAACATGAATAAATAAAGATGTGTTATTGTCATATACAAAAGACTCAGTGTAATGTGTTGTTTTAGAGGCTCAGCCATAAGTAATACAGCAACTCTGGAGCAAATCAGGATTAAGTGATTTGCTCGGGTATTCGAACCAATAACATTTTGGTTACTGGCCCAACGTTCTAACCACTAGGCTACCTGCTGGTTACTGGCCCAACGTTCTAACCACTAGGCTACCTGCTGGTTACTGGCCCAACGCTCTAACCACTAGGCTACCTACAGGTTACTGGCCCAACGCTCCAACCACTAGGCTACCTACAGGTTACTGGCCCAACGCTCCAACCACTAGGCTACCTACAGGTTACTGGCCCAACGCTCCAACCACTAGGCTACCTGCTGGTAACTGGCCCAACGTTCTAACCACTAGGCTACCTGCTGGTTACTGGCCCAACGCTCTAACCACTAGGCTACCTGCTGGTTACTGGCCCAACGTTCTAACCACTAGGCTACCTGCTGGTTACTGGCCCAACGCTCTAACCACTAGGCTACCTACAGGTTACTGGCCCAACGCTCCAACCACTAGGCTACCTACAGGTTACTGGCCCAACGCTCCAACCACTAGGCTACCTGCTGGTAACTGGCCCAATGCGCTAACCATTAGGCTACCTGCTGGTTACTGGCCCAATGCTCTAACCACTAGGCTACCTGCTGGTTACTGGCCCAATGCTCTAACCACTAGGCTACCTGCTGGTTACTGGCCCAATGATCTAACCACTAGGCTACCTGCTGGTTACTGGCCCAATGCTCTAACCACTAGGCTACCTTCTGGTTACTGGTCCAATGCGCTAACCATTAGGCTACCTGCTGGTTACTGGCCCAATGCTCTAACCACTAGGCTACCTAGGCACTACTGTTTATCATCGACCCTAGGGAATATAATGCAATTTGGGATGCACACTAATAGTGTAGAGTAGTGGAGGTTTACAGTGTAGATTGATGCCAGGTTTTGCTGTGGGGCCTCCATGAGCTTTTGCTACTCACTCTGTCCCTCAGATTCTCCCTCCTCTTCCTCCTCTGTGGGCAGGTCCTTGGTCTGGGTGGGGGATTCATCAGTCAGCCACTCCCCGTCTCTAGACTGACCCAGGATCAGACCCATGTTCACAGCCTGGATGGAGCTCTCTTCTGACGACAACAGCTTGTCCACTCCAAACTTCAGGATCTCGCTGAGCTGGAGAGAGACAGATGGAACAGGATGGATGAGGAAGGGCAGAGTAGCCTGTTGACGGGACAGTGAGGTGTCATGAAAGAAATAGTTGCTGTTGCCAGGTTTACTGACCGTGTGTTGCCAGGTTTACTGACCGTGTGTTGCCAGGTTTACTGACCGTGTGTTGCCAGGTTTACTGACCGTGTGTTGCCAGGTTTACTGACCGTGTGTTGCCAGGTTTACTGACCGTGCGTTGCCAGGTTTACTGACCGTGCGTTGCCAGGTTTACTGACCGTGTGTTGCCAGGTTTACTGACCGTGTTTACTGACCGTGTGTTGCCAGGTTTACTGACCGTGTGTTGCCAGGTTTACTGACCGTGCATTGCCAGGTTTACTGACCGTGTTTACTGACCGTGTGTTGCCAGGTTTAAAGTAACCGTGTGTTGTCAGCTTTACTGACCGTGTGTTGCCAGGTTTACTGACCGTGTGTTGCCAGGTTTACTGACCGTGTGTTGCCAGGTTTACTGACCGTGTGTTGCCAGGTTTACTGACCGTGCATTGCCAGGTTTACTGACCGTGTTTACTGACCGTGTGTTGCCAGGTTTACTGGCCGTGTGTTGTTACTGACCGTGTGTTGCCAGGTTTACTGACCGTGTGTTGCCAGGTTTACTGACCGTGTTTACTGACCGTGTGTTGCCAGGTATACTGACCGTGTGTTGCCAGGTTTACTGACCGTGCGTTGCCACGTTTACTGACCGTGTGTTGCCAGGTTTACTGACTGTGCGATATGTATTGTGAATTTTACGATTCTGTATGTATTGCGATTTGACTCTGCGATTCAATGTACCAAACATATTGCTCACTATATGTCTGCTGTAGAGGGACAAGAGAGAGCCATGAAAAACTAGTTTTGATCAGTCATGGAAATAAAAGTGCTGAAAACATGTTGACTCACTTATAAAGAAGAGTTTTGGCGCAGGTACAGCCTATAAAATAATAATATTGTGATAATAATTGTAGGCATTTTTTCCTCCCATCACCAGTTGCCAGGTTACTGACGGTGTGTTGCCAGGGTTACTGACCTGCAGACCGGCAGCAGCAGAGTGGTTGTGGTTAAGCAGAGAAAAACGCCCCTCTTCTATCACTGTGTTGGTAAGGCTGAGCTTAGAACTTGCCCGGGAGTACACAATCTCCTCTACCGTATCCCTCCCCAGGAGCCGGATCACCTTCACAGCCCTGTTAAATAGACCTCTGGTTACCCCACCACCAACTTATATACACGCATAAGTAAGAGAATATATAGCAGCTAATATATATTATTATTAACTCAGGGCCCTAGTGCTAATATATATTATTATTAATTCAGGGCCCTAGTTCTACTATATATTATGATAGGGCCCTGTGTTACCTAGTCTGTCCAATAGAACTAGGGCCCTGTGTTACCTAGTCTGTCCAATAGAACTAGGGCCCTGTGTTACCTGGTCTGACCAATAGAACTAGGGCCCTGTGTTACCTAGTCTGTCCAATAGAACTAGGGCCCTGTGTTACCTAGTCTGTCCAATAGAACTAGGGCCCTGTGTTACCTAGTCTGACCAATAGAACTAGGGCCCTGTTACCTAGTCTGACCAATAGAACTAGGGCCCTGTGTTACCTAGTCTGTCCAATAGAACTAGGGCCCTGTGTTACCTAGTCTGTCCAATAGAACTAGGGCCCTGTGTTACCTAGTCTGTCCAATAGAACTAGGGCCCTGTGTTACCTAGTCTGTCCAATAGAACTAGGGCCCTGTGTTACCTGGTCTGACCAATAGAACTAGGGCCCTGTGTTACCTAGTCTGACCAATAGAACTAGGGCCCTGTTACCTAGTCTGACCAATAGAACTAGGGCCCTGTTACCTAGTCTGACCAATAGAACTAGGGCCCTGTGTTACCTAGTCTGACCAATAGAACTAGGGCCCTGTGTTACCTGGTCTGACCAATAGAACTAGGGCCCTGTGTTACCTAGTCTGTCCAATAGAACTAGGGCCCTGTGTTACCTAGTCTGACCAATAGAACTAGGGCCCTGTTACCTAGTCTGACCAATAGAACTAGGGCCCTGTGTTACCTAGTCTGACCAATAGAACTAGGGCCCTGTGTTACCTAGTCTGACCAATAGAACTAGGGCCCTGTGTTACCTAGTCTGACCAATAGAACTAGGGCCCTGTGTTACCTAGTCTGACCAATAGAACTAGGGCCCTGTGTTACCTAGTCTCACCAATAGAACTAGGGCCCTGTGTTACCTGGTCTGACCAATAGAACTAGGGCCCTGTGTTACCTAGTCTGACCAATAGAACTAGGGCCCTGTGTTACCTAGTCTCACCAATAGAACTAGGGCCCTGTGTTACCTAGTCTCACCAATAGAACTAGGGCCCTGTGTTACCTGGTCTGACCAATAGAACTAGGGCCCTGTGTTACCTGGTCTGACCAATCCGGTGGCAGCGAGCGGCAGCCTGCAGGTCATTCTGGGGGTTGAAGTCAGAGTCAATGAAGATCACAGTATCAGCTGCTGTTAGGTTCATCCCAACGCCTCCTATACAGCAGAGAGACAGGTCTGCGGTTATACAGGGGTCAGAGGTTGAAGTCACTGTCCATGAGAGTAAGGGGTCAGGCGTCAGTTTAGCCCATTGATCATGTTGTTAGCACATTACGTATTTGCTTTCATTGTTTATTCCTTATTCATTCCTTAGTCTTTCATTGTTTATTCCTTATTCATTCCTTAGTCTTTCATTGTTTATTCCTTATTCATTCCTTAGTCTTTCATTGTTTATTCTTTCATTGTTTATTCCTTATTCATTCCTTATTCTTTCATTGTTTATTCCTTAGTCTTTCATTGTTTATTCCTTATTCATTCCTTAGTCTTTCATTGTTTATTCCTTATTCATTCCTTAGTCTTTCATTGTTTATTCCTTATTCATTCCTTAGTCTTTCATTGTTTATTCTTTCATTGTTTATTCCTTATTCATTCCTTAGTCTTTCATTGTTTATTCCTTATTCATTCCTTAGTCTTTCATTGTTTATTCCTTAGTCTTTCATTGTTTATTCCTTATTCATTCCTTAGTCTTTCATTGTTTATTCCTTATTCATTCCTTAGTCTTTCATTGTTTATTCTTTCATTGTTTATTCCTTATTCATTCCTTAGTCTTTCATTGTTTATTCCTTATTTATTCCTTAGTCTTTCATTGTTTATTCCTTATTCATTCCTTAGTCTTTCATTGTTTATTCCTTATTCATTCCTTAGTCTTTCATTGTTTATTCCTTATTCATTCCTTATTCTTTCATTGTTTATTCCTTATTCATTCCTTAGTCTTTCATTGTTTATTCCTTATTCATTCCTTAGTCTTTCATTGTTTGTTTATTCATTCCTTATTCTTTCATTGTTTGTTTATTCATTCCTTATTCTTTCATTGTTTGTTTATTCATTCCTTATTCTTTCATTGTTTGTTTATTCATTCCTTAGTCTTTCATTGTTTCTTGTTTATTCATTCCTTAGTCTTTCATTGTTTATTCTTTCATTGTTTATTCCTTATTCATTCCTTAGTCTTTCATTGTTTATTCCTTATTTATTCCTTAGTCTTTCATTGTTTATTCTTTCATTGTTTATTCCTTATTCATTCCTTAGTCTTTCATTGTTTATTCCTTATTCATTCCTTAGTCTTTCATTGTTTGTTTATTCATTCCTTATTCTTTCATTGTTTGTTTATTCATTCCTTAGTCTTTCATTGTTTCTTGTTTATTCTTTCATTGTTTATTCTTTCATTGTTTATTTCTTATTCTTTTGTTGATTATTCCTTATTCTTATGCTGTTCATGAAGGTGCATGTAGTGTGCTGCCCTACAGTGGGTGTCTACAGCTTGGAGACTAGAAGTGATTTAAAGGTCATAAAGCATGTTAATGAGAAGTTGTCAAGTCGGCTCCTTTTTCTCTCAGCTTTCATATTCTGGTTCAAACTTAAGAGAGAAACTCAAAACGCTTTTGGTCTCATTGACAGATGAAACATCCTCCCACTCTCAGCTCCTCTTCTCTCTCTCTCTGTGTGTCTGTGGTGTTTCAGCTCATTCTGTCAATAGATCAGATGGAAATAAATATTTGATTTGATTTGGAGAGCTAGAGAGGCGGAGAGATGTCTCTGCTGATAGTGGGAGAGTGACAGACACAGAATCACAGATCAAAGCTTGCTCTTGATGAGTACTGGTGAGCAGGGTTGGGGTTAAAGGTCAAGGGTTGAGTACCTGTGTTACAGGCTTTGGTTTATCCATTTATATTTTGAGGTTGGACGTTAGCACGTGGGGCACACCGATTGGTGTCACCTCGTTAGTCAGTGTGTGTTATACCTATGCTGGTTTGCCATCTCGTTAGTGGGAAGATGTTTCACCTGTTGGCCCAGGTGATATTTAAGAGTGTCTGGCCCAGGTGATATTTAAGAGTGTCTGGCCCAGGTGATATTTAAGAGTGTCTGGCCCAGGTGATATTTAAGAGTGTCTGGCCCAGGTGATATTTAAGAGTGTCTGGCCCAGGTGATATTTAAGAGGGTCTGGCCCAGGTGATATTTAAGAGTGTCTGGCCCAGGTGATATTTAAGAGTGTCTGGCCCAGGTGATATTTAAGAGTGTCTGGCCCAGGTGATATTTAAGAGTGTCTGGCCCAGGTGATATTTAAGAGTGTCTGGCCCAGGTGATATTTAAGAGTGTCTGGCCCAGGTGATATTTAAGAGTGTCTGGCCCAGGTGATATTAAGAGTGTCTGGCCCAGGTGATATTTAAGAGTGTCTGGCCCAGGTGATATTTAAGAGTGTCTGGCCCAGGTGATATTTAAGAGTGTCTGGCCCAGGTGATATTTAAGAGGGTCTGGCCCAGGTGATATTTAAGAGGGTCTGGCCCAGGTGATATTTAAGAGTGTCTGGCCCAGGTGATATTTAAGAGTGTCTGGCCCAGGTGATATTTAAGAGTGTCTGGCCCAGGTGATATTTAAGAGTGTCTGGCCCAGTGCTCCAGTTGTCTTGATAGATGTGGAGGGTGAACACCATTAGTTGACCCAGGTGATATTTAAGAGTGTCTGGCCCAGTGCTCCAGTTGTCTTGATAGATGTGGAAGGTGAACACCATTAGTTGGCTCTCCCTATTTGTTTTGTAGACAAATATTCCTTTATCTAATCTTTCCTGTTTTCGTTTTGCGCCACTTTTTGGTTTGCATCCTGTCTAAGTTTGGTGTGGGGTTTTCTTTTGTTTGCCTCTTACTGGGCGCTCATGCTGGGTGTCTTTTAGGTCCCAGTTGTTGTTGCTTTCAGTGGACCCCCCATGAGTGTCTTTCAGAACCCCTCCTAAAATTCGACCCGTTTCGTTAGTTCCCCCTTCTGTTTGCGAGAGAAGTTTTGTTTTTCTTGCTGGGGAACATAGCACCTGTTAGTGTTATGGTTAGGGGTCAGGGTTAAGGACCAGTGAGCGGGTTAGGGGTCAGGGTTAAGGACCAGTGAGAGGGTTAGGGGTCAGGGTTAAGGACCAGTGAGAGGGTTAGGGGTCAGGGTTAAGGACCAGTGAGCGGGTTAGGGGTCAGGGTTAAGGACCAGTGAGAGGGTTAGGGGTTAGGACCAGTGAGAGGGTTAGGGGTCAGGGTTAAGGACCAGTGAGCGTGTTAGGGGTCAGGGTTAAGGACCAGTGAGAGGGTTAGGGGTCAGGGGTTAGTACCTGTTAGAGGTCAGGGGGTTAGGACCTGTTAGAGGTCAGGGGGTTAGGACCTGTTAGAGGTCAGGGGTTAGGACCTGTTAGAGGTCAGGGGTTAGGACCTGTTAGAGGTCAGGGGTTAGGACCTGTTAGGGGTCAGGGGTTAGGACCTGTCAGGGGTTAGGACCTGTTAGGGGTCAGGGGATAGGACCTGTTAGAGGTCAGGGCTTAGGACCTGTTAGAGGTCAGGGGTTGGGACCTGTTAGAGGTCAGGGGTTGGGACCTGTTAGAGGTCAGGGGTTGGGACCTGTTAGAGGTCAGGGGTTAGGACCTGTTAGGGGTCAGGGGTTAGGACCTGTTAGAGGTCAGGGGTTAGGACCTGTTAGGGGTCAGGGGATAGGACCCGTTAGGGGTCAGGGGATAGGACCTGTTAGGGGTCAGGACCTGTTAGAGGTCAGGGGTTAGGACCTGTTAGAGGTCAGGGGTTAGGACCTGTTAGAGGTCAGGGGTTAGGAGCTGTTAGGGGTCAGGGGATAGGACCTGTTAGGGGTCAGGACCTGTTAGAGGTCAGGGGTTAGGACCTGTTAGAGGTCAGGGAGAGCCCACCTGCTTTAGTGCTGAGTAGAAAGACAAAGACGTCTTTGCTGCTGAAGTTCTTGATGGCCAGGTTACGCTCTTCCCCCCTGACTGATCCATCCAGACGCTCATATCTGTAACCTGCAGGACAGAGAAATAACCTCATTTAACCTGCCACTGTTACCTCAGGACAGAGAAATAACCTCATTTAACCTGCCACTGTTACCTCAGGACAGAGAAATAACCTCATTTAACCTGCCACTGTTACCTCAGGACAGAGAAATAACCTCATTTAACCTGCCACTGTTACCCCAGGACAGAGAAATAACCTAATTTAACCTGCCACTGTTACCACAGGACAGAGAAATAACCTCATTTAACCTGCCACTGTTACCCCAGGACAGAGAAATAATCTCATTTAACCTGCCACTGTTACCTCAGGACAGAGAAATAACCTCATTTAACCTGCCACTGTTACCTCAGGACAGAGAAATAACCTAATTTAACCTGCCCCTGTTACCCCAGGACAGAGAAATAACCTCATTTAGCCTGCCACTGTTACCTAAGGACAGAGAAATAACCTCATTTAACCTGCCACTGTTACCTCAGGACAGAGAAATAACCTCATTTAACCTGCCACTGTTACCTCAGGACAGAGAAATAACCTCATTTAACCTGCCACTGCTACCTCAGGACAGAGAAATAACCTAATTTAACCTGCCACTGTTACCACAGGACAGAGAAATAACCTCATTTAACCTGCCACTGTTACCCCAGGACAGAGAAATAATCAAATCAAATCAAATCAAATTTATTTATATAGCCCTTCGTACATCAGCTGATATCTCAAAGTGCTGTACAGAAACCCAGCCTAAAACCCCAAACAGCAAGCAATGCAGGTGGAGAAGCACGGTGGCTAGGAAAAACTCCCTAGAAAGGCCAATACCTAGGAAGAAACCTAGAGAGGAACCAGGCTATGTGGGGTGGCCAGTCCTCTTCTGGCTGTGCCGGGTGGAGATTATAACAGAACATGGTCAAGATGTTCAATGTTCATAAATGACCAGCATGGTCGAATAATAATAAGGCAGAACAGTTGAAACTAGAGCAGCAGCACAGTCAGGTGGAAGTTGAAACTGGAGCAGCAGCATGGCCAGGTAGACTGGGGACAGCAAGGAGTCATCATGTCAGGTAGTCCTGGGGCATGGTCCTAGGGCTCAGGTCAGTTGAAACTGGAACAGCAGCATGGCCAGGTGGACTGGGGACAGCAAGGAGTCATCATGTCAGGTAGTCCTGGGGCATGGTCCTAGGGCTCAGGTCCTCCGAGAGAGAGAAAGAAAGAGAGAAGGAGAGAATTAGAGAACGCACACTTAGATTCACACAGGACACCGAATAGGACAGGAGAAGTACTCCAGATATAACAAACTGACCCCAGCCCCCCGACACATAAACTACTGCAGCATAAATACTGGAGGCTGAGACAGGAGGGGTCAGGAGACACTGTGGCCCCATCCGAGGACACCCCCGGACAGGGCCAAACAGGAAGGATATAACCCCACCCACTTTGCCAAAGCACAGCCCCCACACCACTAGAGGGATATCTTCAACCACCAACTTACCATCCTGAGACAAGGCTGAGTATAGCCCACAAAGATCTCCGCCACGGCACAACCCAAGGGGGGGGGGGGGGCGCCAACCCAGACAGGATGACCACAACAGTGAATCAACCCACTCAGGTGACGCACCCCCTCCAGGGACAGCATGAGAGAGCCCCAGCAAGCCAGTGACTCAGCCCCTGTAATAGGGTTAGAGGCAGAGAATCCCAGTGGAAAGAGGGGAACCGGCCAGGCAGAGACAGCAAGGGCGGTTCGTTGCTCCAGAGCCTTTCCGTTCACCTTCCCACTCCTGGGCCAGACTACACTCAATCATATGACCCACTGAAGAGATGAGTCTTCAGTAAAGACTTAAAGGTTGAGACCGAGTTTGCGTCTCTGACATGGGTAGGCAGACCGTTCCATAAAAATGGAGCTCTATAGGAGAAAGCCCTGCCTCCAGCTGTTTGCTTAGAAATTCTAGGGACAATTAGGAGGCCTGCGTCTTGTGACCGTAGCGTACGTATAGGTATGTACGGCAGGACCAAATCAGAGAGATATGTAGGAGCAAGCCCATGTAATGCTTTGTAGGTTAGCAGTAAAACCTTGAAATCAGCCCTTGCTTTGACAGGAAGCCAGTGTAGAGAGGCTAGCACTGGAGTAATATGATCAAATTTTTTGGTTCTAGTCAGGATTCTAGCAGCCGTATTTAGCACTAACTGAAGTTTATTTAGTGCTTTATCCGGGTAGCCGGAAAATAGAGCATTGCAGTAGTCTAACCTAGAAGTGACAAAAGCATGGATTAATTTTTCTGCATCATTTTTGGACAGAAAGTTTCTGATTTTTGCAATGTTACGTAGATGGAAAAAAGCTGTCCTCGAAATGGTCTTGATATGTTCTTCAAAAGAGAGATCAGGGTCCAGAGTAACGCCGAGGTCCTTCACAGTTTTATTTGAGACGACTGTACAACCATTAAGATTAATTGTCAGATTCAACAGAAGATCTCTTTGTTTCTTGGGACCTAGAACAAGCATCTCTGTTTTGTCCGAGTTTAATAGTAGAAAGTTTGCAGCCATCCACTTCCTTATGTCTGAAACACATGCTTCTAGCGAGGGCAATTTTGGGGCTTCACCATGTTTCATTGAAATGTACAGCTGTGTGTCATCCGCATAGCAGTGAAAGTTTACATTATGTTTTCGAATAACATCCCCAAGAGGTAAAATATATAGTGAAAACAATAGTGGTCCTAAAACGGAACCTTGAGGAACACCGAAATTTACAGTTGATTTGTCAGAGGACAAACCATTCACAGAGACAAACTGATATCTTTCCGACAGATAAGATCTAAACCAGGCCAGAACATGTCCGTGTAGACCAATTTGGGTTTCCAATCTCTCCAAAAGAATGTGGTGATCGATGGTATCAAAAGCAGCACTAAGGTCTAGGAGCACGAGGACAGATGCAGAGCCTCGGTCCGATGCCATTAAAATGTCATTTACCACCTTCACAAGTGCCGTCTCAGTGCTATGATGGGGTCTAAAACCAGACTGAAGCATTTCGTATACATTGTTTGTCTTCAGGAAGGCAGTGAGTTGCTGCGCAACAGCCTTCTCTAAAATTTTTGAGAGGAATGGAAGATTCGATATAGGCCGATAGTTTTTTATATTTTCTGGGTCAAGGTTTGGCTTTTTCAAGAGAGGCTTTATTACTGCCACTTTTAGTGAGTTTGGTACACATCCAGTGGATAGAGAGCCGTTTATTATGTTCAACATAGGAGGGCCAAGCACAGGAAGCAGCTCTTTCAGTAGTTTAGTTGGAATAGGGTCCAGTATGCAGCTTGAAGGTTTAGAGGCCATGATTATTTTCATCATTGTGTCAAGAGATATAGTACTAAAACACTTGAGCGTCTCTCTTGATCCTAGGTCCTGGCAGAGTTGTGCAGACTCAGGACAACTGAGGTTTGGAGGAATACGCAGGTTTAAAGAGGAGTCCGTAATTTGCTTTCTAATAATCATAATCTTTTCCTCAAAGAAGTTCATGAATTTATCACTGCTAAAGTGAAAGTCATCCTCTCTTGGGGAATGCTGCTTTTTAGTTAGCTTTGCGACAGTATTAAAAAGGAATTTCGGATTATTCTTATTTTCCTCAATTAAGTTAGAAAAATAGGATGATCGAGCAGCAGTAAGGGCTCTACGGTACTGCACGGTACCGTCCTTCCAAGCTAGTCGGAAGACTTCCAGTTTGGTGTGGCGCCATTTCCGTTCCAATTTTCTGGAAGCTTGCTTCAGAGCTCGGGTATTTTCTGTGTACCAGGGAGCTAGTTTCTTATGAGACATTTTTTTTGTTTTTAGGGGTGCAACTGCATCTAGGGTATTGCGCAAGGTTAGATTGAGATCCTCAGTTAGGTGGTTAACTGATTTTTGTCCTCTGGCGTCCTTGGGTAGGCAGAGGGAGTCTGGAAGGGCATCAAGGAATCTTTGTGTTGTCTGTGAATTTATAGCACGACTTTTGATGTTCCTTGGTTGGGGTCTAAGCAGATTATTTGTTGCAATTGCAAACGTAATAAAATGGTGGTCCGATAGTCCAGGATTATGAGGAAAAACATTAAGAATAGTTTTGCCCAACCTAGGTCGAGGCACAGACACGGTCTCAATGGTGATAGCTGAGCTGACTACACTGACTGTGCTAATGGCAGACTCCACTATGCTGGCAGGCTGGCTAACAGCCTGCTGCCTGGCCTGCACCCTATTTCATTGTGGAGCTAGAGGAGTTAGAGCCCTGTCTATGTTGGTAGATAAGATGATAAGATGATAATCTCATTTAACCTGCCACTGTTACCTCAGGACAGAGAAATAACCTCATTTAACCTGCCACTGTTACCTCAGGACAGAGAAATAACCTAATTTAACCTGCCCCTGTTACCCCAGGACAGAGAAATAACCTCATTTAGCCTGCCACTGTTACCTAAGGACAGAGAAATAACCTCATTTAACCTGCCACTGTTACCTCAGGACAGAGAAATAACCTCATTTAACCTGCCACTGTTACCTCAGGACAGAGAAATAACCTAATTTAACCTGCCACCTCAGGACAGAGAAATAACCTCATTTAACCTGCCACTGTTACCTCAGGACAGAGAAATAACCTCATTTAACCTGCCACTGCTACCCCAGGACAGAGAAATAACCTCATTTAACCTGCCACTGTTACCTCAGGACAGAGAAATAACCTAATTTAACCTGCCACTGCTACCCCAGGACAGAGAAATAACCTAATTTAACCTGCCACTGCTACCCCAGGACAGAGAAATAACCTAATTTAACCTGCCCCTGTTACCCCAGGACAGAGAAATAACCTCATTTAGCCTGCCACTGTTACCTAAGGACAGAGAAATAACCTCATTTAACCTGCCACTGCTACCTCAGGACAGAGAAATAACCTCATTTAACCTGCCACTGCTACCTCAGGACAGAGAAATAACCTAATTTAACCTGCCACTGTTACCTCAGGATAGAGAAATAACCTCATTTAACCTGCCACTGCTACCCCAGAACAGAGAAATAATCTCATTTAACCTGCCACTGCTACCCCAGAACAGAGAAATAATCTCATTTAACCTGCCACTGCTACCCCAGAACAGAGAAATAATCTCAATTAACCTGCCACTGCTACCCCAGAACAGAGAAATAACCTCATTTAACCTGCCACTGCTACCCCAGAACAGAGAAATAACCTCATTTAACCTGCCACTGCTACCCCAGGACAGAGAAATAACCTCATTTAGCCTGCCACTGTTACCCCAGGACAGAGAAATAACCTCATTTAGCCTGCCACTGTTACCTAAGGACAGAGAAATAACCTCATTTAACCTGCCACTGTTACCTCAGGACAGAGAAATAACCTCATTTAACCTGCCACTGTTACCTCAGGACAGAGAAATAACCTAATTTAACCTGCCACCTCAGGACAGAGAAATAACCTCATTTAACCTGCCACTGTTACCTCAGGACAGAGAAATAACCTCATTTAACCTGCCACTGCTACCCCAGGACAGAGAAATAACCTCATTTAACCTGCCACTGTTACCTCAGGACAGAGAAATAACCTAATTTAACCTGCCACTGCTACCCCAGGACAGAGAAATAACCTAATTTAACCTGCCACTGCTACCCCAGGACAGAGAAATAACCTAATTTAACCTGCCCCTGTTACCCCAGGACAGAGAAATAACCTCATTTAGCCTGCCACTGTTACCTAAGGACAGAGAAATAACCTCATTTAACCTGCCACTGCTACCTCAGGACAGAGAAATAACCTCATTTAACCTGCCACTGCTACCTCAGGACAGAGAAATAACCTAATTTAACCTGCCACTGTTACCTCAGGATAGAGAAATAACCTCATTTAACCTGCCACTGCTACCCCAGAACAGAGAAATAATCTCATTTAACCTGCCACTGCTACCCCAGAACAGAGAAATAATCTCATTTAACCTGCCACTGCTACCCCAGGACAGAGAAATAACCTCATTTAACCTGCCACTGTTACCCCAGGACAGAGAAATAATCTCATTTAACCTGCCACTGCTACCCCAGAACAGAGAAATAACCTCATTTAACCTGCCACTGCTACCCCAGAACAGAGAAATAACCTCATTTAACCTGCCACTGTTACCCCAGAACAGAGAAATAATCTCATTTAACCTGCCACTGTTACCTAAGGACAAAGAAATAACCTCATTTAACCTGCCACTGCTACCCCAGAACAGAGAAATAACCTCATTTAACCTGCCACTGTTACCCCAGAACAGAGAAATAACCTCATTTAACCTGCCACTGCTACCCCAGGACAGAGAAATAACCTCATTTAACCTGCCACTGCTACCCCAGGACAGAGAAATAACCTCATTTAACCTGCCACTGCTACCTCAGAACAGAGAAATAACCTCATTTAACCTGCCACTGCTACCCCAGAACAGAGAAATAACCTCATTTAACCTGCCACTGTTACCCCAGAACAGAGAAAGAATCTCATTTAACCTGCCACTGCTACCTCAGGACAGAGAAATAACCTCATTTAACCTGCCACTGTTACCCCAGAACAGAGAAATAATCTCATTTAACCTGCCACTGTTACCTAAGGACAAAGAAATAACCTCATTTAGCCTGCCACTGTTACCCCAGAACAGACAGAACAAAAGCAACCTACAAAAGTAAATAACAACAATATGGGGATGAGGTAGGTAGATTTGGTGGGCTATTTACAGATGGGCTGTGTACAGCTGCAGAGATTGGTTAGCTGCTCAGATAGCTGATGCTTAAAGTTAGTGAGGGAGATAAAAGTCTCCAACATCAGCGATTTTTGCAATTCGTTCCAGTCATTGGCAGCAGAGAACTGGAAGGAAAGGCGGCCAAAAGAGGTGTTGGCTTTGGGGATGACCAGTGAGATACACCTGCTGGAGCTCATGCTACGGTTGGGTGTTGTTATCGTTACCAGTGAGCTGAGATAAGGTGGAGCTTTACCTAGCAAAGACTTATAGATGACCTGGAGCCAGTGTAGCGAGGGCCAGCCGACGAGAGCATACAGGTCGCAGTGGTGGGTGGTAGATGGGGCTTTGGTGACAAAATGGATGGCACTGTAATAGACTACATCCAATTTGCTGAGTAGAGTGTCGGAGGCTATTTTGTAAATGACATTGCCAAAGTCGAGGATCGGTGCAGAATGCAGAATGTTTTGGTACCTACTGGAGAGCTCTTTGTCTACACCCATTCAACATCAGTCACACCCTCATAAGCAAGCATTAGCCCCACCCATCTCTTTAAGGGTTGATTGTTCTGTTGTTTTTATGTTATCCAGAGCGTTGGTGACTGCAACTGGGCTGCTGGCAACAATTTACACGTTTTTGCCCATGTTTACTGACATCGGCCATATTCAACGGGTGTTGAGCGTTCGTAAATTCGCCAGTCATTCTGCGCTCTGGCACACTCAGACGAGAGTGCTCTGAAATCAGAGTAGATAGATATACTTGGTAAATTCGCGCTGGCTATCAATAGTTGTTGCTGTGACATTCTATTGAAATGGGTACATAGTGGAGTCTTTTGTTAAGACATGTAACTGGCTAGCTAGGTAAACAATTAACCATAATCCTAACTCATGACGTTAATACCCTGCATGAATCTTCAGGTAGTTAGCTATCTCCTTAGCTATCATACTCTAATTCCACTGATTTCAAAACTCAGTCCTCCAGAAAGTGGAGAGCAACACTTATGCACTTCTACTAAGTAATAAAAAATCTAATAAAAGCTGTGTTAGACAGGATTACCTAGACATACTGATCAGCTCAAATAGACAGAAGCATGCTATGTGGCAGACCAATCCAAACTCATCTCTCGCATTTCCAGCCCACTCATTATCTCAGCCAATCATGGCTAGCTGAAAGGTTGCTGTCCTTTTCTGTGGCTAAACCAACTAAGGTCGTAATTGAACAATTATACTTGTATTTACAGATAGCATACATCTTATTAAGGCACATGAAAGTTCACATGTTCCAAAAGTCATTCCTGAAAACGCATTTTGATTTTTAAAACGTTTATGTTCTCCGGTTAAGTAGTGACCCGCGACATACACCTAGTTTCCTGAAACAGGCCACATATTAGGTTACTTACATTGTGTCTATCAATGCCCCTGGTATAATGTATATTTGCTGAAGCATTATGACAACTCAGGGACACAATGGTAGAGATTAACTGAGCTGGGCTTGGGTCATTGGGAAGTCATTGTCTCAACGCAGCCTTATAATGCTGTGAAAGGAACCAGGAATCCAAATGATTTGGGTGGATCCCATTGTCCTTATAAAACAAGCTTTTTTTCCAGAAGGTATCAACATTATCAATACAAAAATTATCAATGATAGCTAGATATCCATTACCTCTGTATTCCACTAGCAGTATCCATTACCTCTGTATTCCACTAGCAGTATCCATTACCTCTGTATTCCACCAGCAGTATCCATTACCTCTGTATTCCACTAGCAGTATGCATTACCTCTGTATTCCAACAGCAGTATCCATTACCTCTGTATTCCACCAGCAGTATCCATTACCTCTGTATTCCACCAGCAGTATCCATTACCTCTGTATTCCACCAGCAGTATCCATTACCTCTGTATTCCACTAGCAGTATCCATTACCTCTGTATTCCACTAGCAGTATCCCATTACCTCTGTATTCCACTAGCAGTATGCATTACCTCTGTATTCCACTAGCAGTATCCATTACCTCTGTATTCCACCAGCAGTATCCATTACCTCTGTATTCCACTAGCAGTATCCATTACCTCTGTATTCCACCAGCAGTATCCATTACCTCTGTATTCCACCAGCAGTATCCATTACCTCTGTATTCCACTAGCAGTATCCATTACCTCTGTATTCCACTAGCAGTATCCATTACCTCTGTATTCCACTAGCAGTATCCATTACCTCTGTATTCCACTAGCAGTATCCATTACCTCTGTATTCCACCAGCAGTATCCATTACCTCTGTATTCCACTAGCAGTATCCATTACCTCTGTATTCCACTAGCAGTATCCATTACCTCTGTATTCCACCAGCAGTATCCATTACCTCTGTATTCCACTAGCAGTATCCATTACCTCTGTATTCCACTAGCAGTATCCCATTACCTCTGTATTCCACTAGCAGTATGCATTACCTCTGTATTCCACTAGCAGTATCCATTACCTCTGTATTCCACTAGCAGTATCCATTACCTCTGTATTCCACCAGCAGTATCCATTACCTCTGTATTCCACTAGCAGTATGCATTACCTCTGTATTCCAACAGCAGTATCCATTACCTCTGTATTCCACCAGCAGTATCCATTACCTCTGTATTCCACCAGCAGTATCCATTACCTCTGTATTCCACCAGCAGTATCCATTACCTCTGTATTCCACTAGCAGTATCCATTACCTCTGTATTCCACTAGCAGTATCCCATTACCTCTGTATTCCACTAGCAGTATGCATTACCTCTGTATTCCACTAGCAGTATCCATTACCTCTGTATTCCACCAGCAGTATCCATTACCTCTGTATTCCACTAGCAGTATCCATTACCTCTGTATTCCACCAGCAGTATCCATTACCTCTGTATTCCACCAGCAGTATCCATTACCTCTGTATTCCACTAGCAGTATCCATTACCTCTGTATTCCACTAGCAGTATCCATTACCTCTGTATTCCACTAGCAGTATCCATTACCTCTGTATTCCACTAGCAGTATCCATTACCTCTGTATTCCACCAGCAGTATCCATTACCTCTGTATTCCACTAGCAGTATCCATTACCTCTGTATTCCACTAGCAGTATCCATTACCTCTGTATTCCACTAGCAGTATCCATTACCTCTGTATTCCACCAGCAGTATCCATTACCTCTGTATTCCACCAGCAGTATCCATTACCTCTGTATTCCACCAGCAGTATCCATTACCTCTGTATTCCACTAGCAGTATCCATTACCTCTGTATTCCATGTAGTCCTGGAGAATGTCCAGCATCCTGGTCATCTGGGAGAACAGCAAGATGTGATGTCCCCTGAACATCAATGAGGAAAAGTAATGTGTTAAATTACAGTATATTTACAGTAAAAGAGATAATAGCAAGACATCATGGAAAATATGGATAAGATCTAACAGTGCTCAGTGTTAGACAGTATCATCCTTAGTGTTAGACAGTATCATCCTTAGTGTTAGACAGTATCTTCCTTAGTGTTAGACCGTATCTTCCTTAGTGTTAGACCGTATCTTCCTTAGTGTTAGACAGTATCTTCCTTAGTGTTAGACCGTATCTTCCTTAGTGTTAGACCGTATCTTCCTTAGTGTTAGACAGTATCTTCCTTAGTGTTAGACCGTATCTTCCTTAGTGTTAGACAGTATCTTCCTTAGTGTTAGACAGTATCTTCCTTAGTGTTAGACCGTATCTTCCTTAGTGTTAGACAGTATCATCCTTAGTGTTAGACAGTATCTTCCTTAGTGTTAGACAGTATCTTCCTTAGTGTTAGACAGTATCATCCTTAGTGTTAGACAGTATCATCCTTAGTGTTAGACAGTATCATCCTTAGTGTTAGACTGTATCTTCCTTAGTGTTAGACAGTATCTTCCTTAGTGTTAGACCGTTTCTTCCTTAGTGTTAGACAGTATCTCCCTTAGTGCTCAGTGTTAGACAGTAGCTTCCTCAGTGTTAGACAGTATGTATCTTCCTTAGTGCTCAGTATTAGACAGTATCTTCCTTAGTGTTAGACAGTATCTTCCTTAGTGCTCAGTGTTAGACAGTCTTCTCCCTTAGTGCTCAGTATTGGACAGTCTCTCCCCTAGTGCTCACTGTTAGACAGTATCTTCCTTAGTGTTAGACACTGTCTAACACTGAGCACTAAGGAAGATACTGTCTAACACTAAGGAAGATACTGTCTAACAGTGAGCACTAGGGGAGAGACTGTCCAATACTGAGCACTAAGGGAGATACTGTCTAACACTGAGCACTAAGGAAGATACTGTCTAACACTAAGGAAGATACTGTCTAATACTGAGCACTAAGGAAGATACATACTGTCTAACACTGAGGAAGCTACTGTCTAACACTGAGCACTAAGGGAGATACTGTCTAACACTGAGCACTAAGGTAGATACTGTCTAACACTGAGCACTAAGGGAGAGACTGTCTAACACTGAGCACTAAGGGAGAGACTATCTAACACTGAGCACTAAGGGAGAGACTGTCTAACACTGAGCACTAAGGAAGATGCTGTCTAACACTAAGGAAGATACTGTCTAACACTGAGCACTAAGGAAGATACTATCTTCCTTAGTGTTAGACAGCATCTTCCTTAGTGCTCAGTGTTAGACAGTCTCTCCCTTAGTGCTCAGTGTTAGACAGTCTCTCCCTTAGTGCTCAGTGTTAGACAGTATCTCCCTTAGTGCTTAGTGTTAGACAGTATCTTCCTTAGTGTTAGACAGCATCTTCCTTAGTGCTCAGTGTTAGACAGTCTCTTCCTTAGTGCTCAGTGTTAGACAGTCTCTCCCTTAGTGCTCAGTGTTAGACAGTATCTTCCTTAGTGTTAGACAGTATCTCCCTTAGTGCTCAGTGTTATAGTTCTCCCTTAGTGCTCAGTGTTAGATCTCCCTGAGAGAGACAGAGAGAAACAGAGAGAGACAGAGACCCTTGGTGCAGGTATGCCAGCATGCTATCCAGCAGACAGAGTTTTCCACTAGCCTGGATCAGATGCTCTCCCATCTCAAACGGCTCTGGTTCCACACCTAGAGAGGAAAGGCAGGGCTCAAGTTAAAAATGTCCCCCTGGTTCCACTAACCTTTTAAATTACTGGCACCAGCCCATGATTTGGTCAGACCAAAATATGACTGAGATGGTAGAAATGTGTTGTTTCATCATTCAGTCTGTGATTATAGATATGTGTAACCTAATCCAGTGATTGTCATGGATGTTAGGTTGACCACTAAGCTACTGCTGTTATATTTTACTGTTAACCAATAGGATCTCACCATCAAACAGGTAAGGGTGGTCCACACAGCTCTAAACCAATAGGATCTCACCATCAAACAGGTAAGGGTGGTCCACACAGCTCTAAACCAATAGGATCTCACCATCAAACAGGCAAGGGTGGTCCACACAGCTCTAAACCAATAGGATCTCACCATCAAACAGGCAAGGGTGGTCCACACAGCTCTAAACCAATAGGATCTCACCATCAAACAGGCAAGGGTGGTCCACACAGCTCTAAACCAATAGGATCTCACCATCAAACAGGCAAGGGTGGTCCACACATCTCTAAACCAATAGGATCTCACCATCAAACAGGTAGGGGTGGTCCACACAGCTCTAAACCAATAGGATCTCATCATCAAACAGGCAAGGGTGGTCTACACAGCTCTAAACCAATAGGATGTCACCATCAAACAGGCAAGGGTGGTCCACACATCTCTAAACCAATAGGATCTCACCATCAAACAGGTAAGGGTGGTCCACACATCTCTAAACCAATAGGATCTCACCAGCAAACAGGTAGGGGTGGTCCACACATCTCTAAACCAATAAGATCTCACCATCAAACAGGTAGGGGTGGTCCACACACTTCCGGAGCTGCATCAGTATATTAAGCAGTCTGGTCTTGTTTCCCTGCTCATTCCCAAAGGCGTCTAGAAACAAAACAACAGTTAGCTACTGTCAGTTGCTTCCCAATGGAAAGAGTTTAGTTTAAGTTGAATAAAAGTATTTTCTTTTCTTTGGTTGCTCCTACCAACTCCATTGCTGTCATCGGCAAGCCTAACCCAAACTGTTTAGCTTGCCCATTCCAAAAAGACAAGTTGGCAAGAGAGCACAAACGGACAGCCAACCAGGGCTAGAATTTCCTAACATCATTTTAGATGAGGTTCATGTTAGTCTCACACAGGTCCTTCATGAGTATAGCCTTATAATATCTCTTCTGCAGGGCAGACAGGCCGTGGTACATCAGTATCTCTGTCTTCATGGGGAGGTCAGCTGCTACCTCAGCCTTCACCCTCCTCAGCAGGAAGGGCTGCAGCACTCTCTGGAGATCACTGGCTGGAGAGAGAGACAGAGAACACTGCTGTTAGACATGTAGGGTTCACAGAGATGCAGTCTTTATCATGACGATGGAGTTGCCCTCTTGGTTTCAATGGGACTTCCTGCATCAATAAAAAAAGGTTCCATCAAATAATAAAAAGTACACATATGGCAGAGTGGCCAACCGTTCTGAACACCTGGACTGGTCAAAAGTAGCTCACTATATAGGGAATAGGGTGTCATTTGGGACAGCACTAAAAACCGGGTTCCTGTTCCATACTGTACTTCAGTACCATAACAAACTGCCAACAAAGACACTGAGTGTACAAAAAGGAACACCTTCCGAATATTGACTTGCACCACCTTTGTGCCCTCAGAACAGCCTGAATTCGTCAGGGCATGGGCACTACAAGCTTTCGAAAGCGTTCCAATGGGATGCTGAACCATGTTGACTCTACAAGGTGTTGAAAGCGTTCCAATGGGATGCTGAACCATGTTGACTCTACAAGGTGTTGAAAGCGTTCCAATGGGATGCTGAACCATGTTGACTCTACAAGGTGTTGAAAGCGTTCCAATGGGATGCTGAACCATGTTGACTCCAACGCTTCCCACAGTTGTGTCAAGTTGGCTGGATGTCCTTTGGGTGGTGGACCATTGTTGATAAACACGGGAAAGTGTTGAGTGTGAAAAACCCAGCAGCGTTACAGTTCTTGACACACAAACCGGTGCACCTAGCACCTACTACTATACTCTGTTCAATTAGACTTACATTTTTTGGTCTTGCCCATTCACCCTCCGAATGGCACACGTACAGTACACTCTGAAAGTATTCAGACCCTTTGACTTTTTCCTCATTTTTAAAAATTAAAGCCTTATTCTAAAATTGATTGAGTTAATTATTTTCCTCATTAATCTACACACAATACCCCATAATGACCAAGCGAAAAGTCTTAGACATTTTTGCTATTTTTTTACAAATGAAAAACAGAAATGCCTTATTTACATAAGTATTCAGACCCTTTGCTATGAGACCCGAAATTGAGCTCAGGTGCATCCCGTTTCCATTGATCATCCTTGAGATGTTTCGACAACTTGATTGAAGTCCACCTGTGGTAAATTCAATTGATTGGACAGGATTTGGAAAGGTACACACTTGGCTATATAAAGTCCCACAGCTGACAGTGCATGTCAGAGCAAAAACCAAGCCATGAGGTCGAAGGAATTGTCCTTAGAGCTCCGAGACAGAATTGTGTCCAGGCACAGATCTGGGGAAGGGTACCAAAAAATTTCTGCAGCATTGAAGGTCCCCAAGAACACAGTGGCCTCCATCATTCGTAAATGGAAGAAGTTTGAAACCACCAAGACTTTTCCTAGAGCTGGCCGACCAGCCAAACTGTGCAATCGGGGAAGAAGAGCTTTGGTCAGGGAGGTGACCAAGAACCCGATGGTCACTGACAGAGCTCTAGAGTTCCTCTGTGGAGAATCTTTCAGAAGGACAACCATCTCTGCAGCTCTCCACCAATCAGGCCTTTATAGTAGAGTGGCCAGACGGAAACCACTCCTCAGTAAAAGGCACATGGCAGTCATCTTGGAGTTTACCAAAAGGCACCTAAAGACTAAACATTCTCTGGTCTGATTAGACCAAGATTGAACTTTTTGGCGTCTTGTCTGAAGGAAACCTGGAACCATCCCTACGGTGAGGCATGGTGCTGGCAGCATCATGCTGTGGGGAGGTTTTTCAGCAGCAGGGACTGGGAGACTAGTCAGGATCGAGGGAAAGATGAACAGAGAAAAGTACAGAGAGATCCTTGATGAAAACCTGCTCCAGAGCACTTAGGACCTGACACTGGGGCAAAGGTTCACCTTCCAACAGGACAACAACCCTTAGCACACATCCAAGACAACGCAGGAGTGGCTAGAGCCTGGACTTGAACCTGATCGAACATCTCTTGAGACCTGAAAATAGCTGTGCAGCAACGCTCCCCATCCAACCTGACAGAGCTTGAGAGGATCTGCAGAGAAGAATGGGAGAAACTCCCCAAATACAGGTGTGCCAAGCTTGTAGCGTCATACCCAAGAAGACTCAAGGCTGTAATCGCTGCCCAAAGTGCTTAAACAAAGTACTGAGTAAAGGGTCTGAATACTTATGTAAATGTGTTTTTTCAGTTTTAGATTTTTTATAAATATGTAAAAATGTCTAAAAACCCTTTTTTGCTTTGTCATTATGGGGTAGTGTGATGTCATTATGGGGTAGTGTGATGTCATTATGGGGTAGTGTGATGTCATTATGGGGTAGTGTGATGTCATTATGGGGTAGTGTGATGTCATTATGGGGTAGTGTGATGTCATTATGGGGTAGTGTGTGTAGATTGAGGGGGAAAAATGATTTCATCATTTTTAGAAAAAGGCTGTAACAATGTGTAAAAGGTCAAGGGGTCTGAATACTTTCTGAATCCACATTTCAATTGTCTCAAGGCTTAAAAATGGTTTTTTAACCCATCTCCTCCCCTCCATCCACACTGATTGAAGTGGATTTAACAGGTGACATCAATAAGGGATCATAGGGTTCACCTGGTCAGTCTGTCATGGACAGAGCAGGTGTTCCAACATTGTACTGTAAGATAGCACACTTTTTGATAATGTGATGAGTAAATTGGATAGTCATAATTTATGCTAATAACTTTTTTAAATCTACAAATCACAGGGTAGCCTACTCTGCTGACACTGACAAACAATCAATAAAAACGACATTGGTCCATATAATAAGCCTATGAGAAGGGGAGACACAAATACAATGACGCCCATCTGACCTGGAGGAGGAAATTGTCCAAAAACAAACTTTCAAGAGGCTTCTGCGAATGTGCGTTACTTCACCGGGGATATGGCCGATGCTCTCCGCTGGTTCCAATAAGATAGGCTATACTGTTCACTCAACAAAGTTGAGAACTAAAAGACTGATTAGAGTCTATTTCCTTGTCTTGATAGTTTGGAAAGCTAATGGCTAATTCTATGTTTTTCCGTGGTATTTGCGCGCCCTGCCCAAACTGCAGGCCAAAGTAGGTTATGCTATTTTTAATGATTTTATTTATTTATGTATAGACAGGAGTAGGCTAATTAGACTATATAATGTTTTACCATTTACTTTAGGGGAAGCTTAGCCTCCAGGTGTTCCGATCGAATTGTGTAGTAGTGTCCTCCTATCTAGCATGTTATCTCACACACACGTGTAGTGTCCTACCCAGAGTCGGTTGTGTCTGGACCTGGTTGTAAGTGCTAGTGAAGTCCTCGGTCTGGTCTGTGGGGAAGAGACTGGGCTGGATGAACGATAGGAGGCTGTAGAGCTCCGTCAGGTTGTTCTGGATAGGAGTTCCTGTCAGCAGCACTCTGAAATCCAGAGAGAACTACAAGAGAGACAGTGAAATAGGTTGTAGACTGGGTGGTGGTAGGAGAAGGAATGTAGACTGGGTGGTGGTAGGAGAAGGAATGTAGACTGGGTGGTGGTAGGAGAAGGAATGTAGACTGGGTGGTGGTAGGAGAAGGAATGTAGACTGGGTGGTGGTAGGAGAAGGAATGTAGACTGGGTGGTGGTAGGAGAAGGAATGTAGACTGGGTGGTGGTAGGAGAAGGAATGTAGACTGGGTGGTAGTAGTAGTAGTAGTGCCAGTAGTAGTAGTAGTGGCAGTAGTAGTAGTATTAGTAGTAGTAGTATTGGCAGTAGTAGTAGTGGCAGTAGTAGTGGCAGTAGTAGTAGTGGCAGTAGTAGTGGCAGTAGTAGTAGTGGCAGTAGTAGTAGTAGTGGCAGTAGTAGTAGTAGTGGCAGTAGTAGTAGCAGTAGTAGTAGTGGCAGTAGTATTAGTAGTATTAGTAGTAGTGGCAGTAGTAGTAGTGGCAGTAGTAGTAGTAGTAGTAGCAGTAGTAGTAGTAGTAGTAGTAGTAGTGGCAGTAGTAGTAGTAGTGGCAGTAGTAGTAGTGGCAGTAGTAGTAGTGGCAGTAGTAGCAGCAGTAACAGCAGTAGCAGTAAAAGTAGTAGTGGCAGTAGTAGTAGCGGCAGT
>NC_034186.2:1002276-1141756 GCF_002021735.2 Oncorhynchus kisutch
CTCTCTCCTCTCCCCTCCCCTCTCCCCTTTTATTCTGAAAGATGAGTAAGAATGACAACATTTTCTGAGTGGTCGGTCGAATGAACCAGAGCTTTTTTAAAAACACGACCGGGAGCACGACCGGGAGCACGACCGGGAGCACGACCGGGAGCACGACTGGGAGCACGACCGGGAGCATGTCCTCCGTTCTTTTCCCTTTGTATTGAATACGATATTGTCCGGTTGAAATATTATCGATAATAAAGACAATAGACAACCTGAGAATTAATAAAAAACATAGTTTGACATGTTTCGACGCACACACACTCACACACGCACACACACACACACTCACACACACACTCGCACACACACTCACACACTCACACACATACACACACACTCACACACTCACACACTCACACACATACACACACACTCACACACGCACACACGCACTCACACACACACACACTCACACACACACTCGCACACACACTCACACACTCACACACATACACACACACTCACACAACAAGACATCAGTCCAAAACGAATTCACGCCATCACACAATATTATACAGACTATTCCGTCTTTACTAAGAGGGCCGGGCTGAGGAGGGACATGCTAATATATATATGTTTAATTTGAAAGATAATTTCCAGTGTTTCTACAGCTTTTCCTTGGGACAGAGAATGTTGTTTTCTATTGCTCACCATGCTGTTTTTATGAGGATGACAGAGAATGTTGTTTTCTATTGCTCACCATGCTGTTTTTATGAGGATGACAGAGAATGTTGTTTTCTATTGCTCACCATGCTGTTTGTATGAGGATGACAGAGAATGTTGTTTTCTATTGCTCACCATGCTGTTTGTATGAGGATGACAGAGAATGTTGTTTTCTATTGCTCACCATGCTGTTTTTATGAGGATGACAGAGAATGTTGTTTTCTATTGCTCACCATGCTGTTTGTATGAGGATGACAGAGAATGTTGTTTTCTATTGCTCACCATGCTGTTTGTATGAGGATGACAGAGAATGTTGTTTTCTATTGCTCACCATGCTGTTTTTATGAGGATGACAGAGAATGTTGTTTTCTATTGCTCACCATGCTGTTTGTATGAGGATGACAGAGAATGTTGTTTTCTATTGCTCACCATGCTGTTTTTATGAGGATGACAGAGAATGTTGTTTTCTATAGCTCACCATGCTGTTTGTATGAGGATGACAGAGAATGTTGTTTTCTATAGCTCACCATGCTGTTTTTATGAGGATGACAGAGAATGTTGTTTTCTATTGCTCACCATGCTGTTTTTATGAGGATGACAGAGAATGTTGTTTTCTATTGCTCACCATGCTGTTTGTATGAGGATGACAGAGAATGTTGTTTTCTATTGCTCACCATGCTGTTTTTATGAGGATGACAGAGAATGTTGTTTTCTATTGCTCACCATGCTGTTTTTATGAGGATGACAGAGAATGTTGTTTTCTATAGCTCACCATGCTGTTTTTATGAGGATGACAGAGAATGTTGTTTTCTATTGCTCACCATGCTGTTTTTATGAGGATGACAGAGAATGTTGTTTTCTATTGCTCACCATGCTGTTTTTATGAGGATGACAGAGAATGTTGTTTTCTATTGCTCACCATGCTGTTTTTATGAGGATGACAGAGAATGTTGTTTTCTATTGCTCACCATGCTGTTTTTATGAGGATGACAGAGAATGTTGTTTTCTATTGCTCACCATGCTGTTTTTATGAGGATGACAGAGAATGTTGTTTTCTATTGCTCACCATGCTGTTTTTATGAGGATGACAGAGAATGTTGTTTTCTATTGCTCACCATGCTGTTTTTATGAGGATGACAGAGAATGTTGTTTTCTATAGCTCACCATGCTGTTTTTATGAGGATGACAGAGAATGTTGTTTTCTATTGCTCACCATGCTGTTTTTATGAGGATGACAGAGAATGTTGTTTTCTATTGCTCACCATGCTGTTTGTATGAGGATGACAGAGAATGTTGTTTTCTATTGCTCACCATGCTGTTTTTATGAGGATGACAGAGAATGTTGTTTTCTATTGCTCACCATGCTGTTGTATGAGGATGACAGAGAATGTTGTTTTCTATTGCTCACCATGCTGTTTGTATGAGGATGACAGAGAATGTTGTTTTCTATTGCTCACCATGCTGTTTGTATGAGGATGACAGAGAATGTTTGTTTTCTATTGCTCACCATGCTGTTTTTATGAGGATGACAGAGAATGTTGTTTTCTATTGCTCACCATGCTGTTTGTATGAGGATGACAGAGAATGTTGTTTTCTATTGCTCACCATGCTGTTTGTATGAGGATGACAGAGAATGTTGTTTTCTATAGCTCACCATGCTGTTTTTATGAGGATGACAGAGAATGTTGTTTTCTATTGCTCACCATGCTGTTTTTATGAGGATGACAGAGAATGTTGTTTTCTATTGCTCACCATGCTGTTTTTATGAGGATGACAGAGAATGTTGTTTTCTATTGCTCACCATGCTGTTTTTATGAGGATGACAGAGAATGTTGTTTTCTATTGCTCACCATGCTGTTTTTATGAGGATGACAGAGAATGTTGTTTTCTATTGCTCACCATGCTGTTTTTATGAGGATGACAGAGAATGTTGTTTTCTATTGCTCACCATGCTGTTTTTATGAGGATGACAGAGAATGTTGTTTTCTATTGCTCACCATGCTGTTTTTATGAGGATGACAGAGAATGTTGTTTTCTATTGCTCACCATGCTGTTTTTATGAGGATGACAGAGAATGTTGTTTTCTATTGCTCACCATGCTGTTTTTATGAGGATGACAGAGAATGTTGTTTTCTATTGCTCACCATGCTGTTTTTATGAGGATGACAGAGAATGTTGTTTTCTATTGCTCACCATGCTGTTTTTATGAGGATGACAGAGAATGTTGTTTTCTATTGCTCACCATGCTGTTTTTATGAGGATGACAGAGAATGTTGTTTTCTATTGCTCACCATGCTGTTTTTATGAGGATGACAGAGAATGTTGTTTTCTATTGCTCACCATGCTGTTTTTATGAGGATGACAGAGAATGTTGTTTTCTATTGCTCACCATGCTGTTTTTATGAGGATGACAGAGAATGTTGTTTTCTATTGCTCACCATGCTGTTTTATGAGGATGACAGAGAATGTTGTTTTCTATTGCTCACCATGCTGTTTTATGAGGATGACAGAGAATGTTGTTTTCTATTGCTCACCATGCTGTTTTTATGAGGATGACAGAGAATGTTGTTTTCTATTGCTCACCATGCTGTTTTTATGAGGATGACAGAGAATGTTGTTTTCTATTGCTCACCATGCTGTTTTTATGAGGATGACAGAGAATGTTGTTTTCTATTGCTCACCATGCTGTTTTTATGAGGATGACAGAGAATGTTGTTTTCTATTGCTCACCATGCTGTTTTTATGAGGATGACAGAGAATGTTGTTTTCTATTGCTCACCATGCTGTTTTTATGAGGATGACAGAGAATGTTGTTTTCTATTGCTCACCATGCTGTTTTTATGAGGATGACAGAGAATGTTTTAGTTTTAATGCTAATTTCCTGCAAGTCTATACATTTTGCCATTGTTTATGACTTGCGCTATATGGGGCCAATTCCCGGACCTCCCATGTGACAGACAGGTTCAAGTTCACCACACAGGCTGCACTGTTTTCACTTTTCTGATGAAAGTCTGAGCATCAAACTGACGGTTTAAACTTTTAATTTGTTTGTTCACTTCAGTTGACACTTTGTTTTGTATTTGTTCTCCAGACAGAGCTTCAGTATGGTCAACTTTCTGAAGGGAAACACCAACCAGACAGAGAGATCTCCCCTCATCAGGTTCTCCCAAGATGACAGGTAAGTTAGGTTTTGTTGGTTCTCAGAAAGAGCCTTTGATATCACAGCAGGTTTGTAGCAAGCTACGTATGTTGAATTGTATACAATTGATGTGCACCTGCATACAATTTGCAAATGGAGATAAATACCTAATATTGTTACCCAGCTTCTATTCAACTCCTGGCTTCTATTCAACTCCTAAGTGATATTCAACTCCTAGGTGATATTCAACTCCTAAGTGATATTCAACTCCTAGGTGATATTCAACTCCTAGGTGATATTCAACTCCTAGGTGATATTCAACTCCTAGGTGATATTCAACTCCTAGGTGATATTCAACTCCTAGGTGATATTCAACTCCTAGGTGATATTCAACTCCTAAGTGATATTCAACTCCTAGGTGATATTCAACTCCTAAGTGATATTCAACTCCTAGGTGATATTCAACTCCTAGGTGATATTCAACTCCTAGGTGATATTCAACTCCTAGGTGATATTCAACTCCTAAGTGATATTCAACTCCTAGGTGATATTCAACTCCTAGGTGATATTCAACTCCTAAGTGATATTCAACTCCTAGGTGATATAAGTGCAAAATGTTCCTCTTTGTGATTGCAGAGGACTGCTCATATCATGGTGGCTAGATACAGTGCAGATGAATGGAGCTCACTCAGTGCATTCGAAAAGTATTCAGACCCCTTGATTATTTATCCTTATTCTCATCAATCTATACACACTACCGCTTAATGACAAGGCAAAAACAGTTTTAAAAAAACATTTTTGAGATGTTTCTACTACTTGATTGGAGTCCACCTGTGGTAAAATCAATTGATTTGACATGATTTAGAAAGGCACACACCTGTCTATATAAGGTTCCACAGTTGACAGTGCATGTCAGAGCAAGAACCAGGCCATGAGGTCGAAGGAATTGTCCATAGAGCTCAGGGACAGGATTGTGTCGAAGCACTGATCTGGGGAAGGGTACCAAAACATTTCTGCAGCATTGAAGGTCCCCAAGAACACAGGGACCTCCATCATTCTGCAACATTGAAGGTCCCCAAGAACACAGGGACCTCCATCATTCTGCAACATTGAAGGTCCCCAAGAACACAGGGACCTCCATCATTCTGCAGCATTGAAGGTCCCCAAGAACACAGGGACCTCCATCATTCTGCAACATTGAAGGTCCCCAAGAACACAGGGACCTCCATCATTCTGCAGCATTGAAGGTCCCAAGAACACAGGGACCTCCATCATTCTGCAACATTGAAGGTCCCCAAGAACACAGGGACCTCCATCATTCTGCAGCATTGAAGGTCCCCAAGAACACAGGGACCTCCATCATTCTGCAGCATTGAAGGTCCCCAAGAACACAGGGACCTCCATCATTCTGCAACATTGAAGGTCCCCAAGAACACAGGGACCTCCATCATTCTGCAACATTGAAGGTCCCCAAGAACACAGGGACCTCCATCATTCTGCAGCATTGAAGGTCCCCAAGAACACAGGGACCTCCATCATTCTGCAGCATTGAAGGTCCCCAAGAACACAGGGACCTCCATCATTCTGCAACATTGAAGGTCCCCAAGAACACAGGGACCTCCATCATTCTGCAACATTGAAGGTCCCCAAGAACACAGGGACCTCCATCATTCTGCAACATTGAAGGTCCCCAAGAACACAGGGACCTCCATCATTCTGCAGCATTGAAGGTCCCCAAGAACACAGGGACCTCCATCATTCTGCAACATTGAAGGTCCCCAAGAACACAGGGACCTCCATCATTCTGCAACATTGAAGGTCCCCAAGAACACAGGGACCTCCATCATTCTGCAACATTGAAGGTCCCCAAGAACACAGGGACCTCCATCATTCTGCAACATTAAAGGTCCCCAAGAACACAGGGACCTCCATCATTCTGCAACATTGAAGGTCCCCAAGAACACAAGGACCTCCATCATTCTGCAGCATTGAAGGTCCCCAAGAACACAGGGACCTCCATCATTCTGCAGCATTGAAGGTCCCCAAGAACACAGGGACCTCCATCATTCTGCAACATTAAAGGTCCCCAAGAACACAGGGACCTCCATCATTCTGCAACATTGAAGGTCCCCAAGAACACAGGGACCTCCATCATTCTGCAGCATTGAAGGTCCCCAAGAACACAGGGACCTCCATCATTCTGCAGCATTGAAGGTCCCCAAGAACACAGGGACCTCCATCATTCTGCAACATTAAAGGTCCCCAAGAACACAGGGACCTCCATCATTCTGCAGCATTGAAGGTCCCCAAGAACACAGGGACCTCCATCATTCTGCAGCATTGAAGGTCCCCAAGAACACAGGGACCTCCATCATTCTGCAACATTAAAGGTCCCCAAGAACACAGGGACCTCCATCATTCTGCAGCATTTAAGGTCCCCAAGAACACAGGGACCTCCATCATTCTGCAGCATTGAAGGTCCCCAAGAACACAGGGACCTCCATCATTCTGCAACACTGAAGGTCCCCAAGAACACAGGGACCTCCATCATTCTGCAGCATTGAAGGTCCCCAAGAACACAGGGACCTCCATCATTCTGCAACATTGAAGGTCCCCAAGAACACAGGGACCTCCATCATTCTGCAGCATTGAAGGTCCCCAAGAACACAGGGACCTCCATCATTCTGCAACATTGAAGGTCCCCAAGAACACAGGGACCTCCATCATTCTGCAACATTGAAGGTCCCCAAGAACACAGGGACCTCCATCATTCTGCAACATTGAAGGTCCCCAAGAACACAGGGACCTCCATCATTCTGCAGCATTGAAGGTCCCCAAGAACACAGGGACCTCCATCATTCTGCAGCATTGAAGGTCCCCAAGAACACAGGGACCTCCATCATTCTGCAGCATTGAAGGTCCCCAAGAACACAGGGACCTCCATCATTCTGCAGCATTGAAGGTCCCCAAGAACACAGGGACCTCCATCATTCTGCAACATTAAAGGTCCCCAAGAACACAGGGACCTCCATCATTCTGCAACATTGAAGGTCCCCAAGAACACAGGGACCTCCATCATTCTGCAGCATTGAAGGTCCCCAAGAACACAGGGACCTCCATCATTCTGCAGCATTGAAGGTCCCCAAGAACACAGGGACCTCCATCATTCTGCAACATTGAAGGTCCCCAAGAACACAGGGACCTCCATCATTCTGCAGCATTGAAGGTCCCCAAGAACACAGGGACCTCCATCATTCTGCAACATTGAAGGTCCCCAAGAACACAGGGACCTCCATCATTCTGCAACATTGAAGGTCCCCAAGAACACAGGGACCTCCATCATTCTGCAGCATTGAAGGTCCCCAAGAACACAGGGACCTCCATCATTCTGCAACATTGAAGGTCCCCAAGAACACAGGGACCTCCATCATTCTGCAACATTGAAGGTCCCCAAGAACATAGGGACCTCCATCATTCTGCAACATTGAAGGTCCCCAAGAACACAGGGACCTCCATCATTCTGCAGCATTGAAGGTCCCCAAGAACACAGGGACCTCCATCATTCTGCAGCATTGAAGGTCCCCAAGAACACAGGGACCTCCATCATTCTGCAACATTGAAGGTCCCCAAGAACACAGGGACCTCCATCATTCTTTGAAATTATTATTATTTAAAAAAAAAATCAGCCCTTTTTTCTCCCCAATTTTGTGGTGTCCAATTGGTAGTTACAGTCTTGTCTCATTGCTGAAACTCCCATACAGACTCGGGAGAAGTTAAGGTTGAGAGCCGTGCGTTCTCCGAAACACTACCCAACCCAGCCCAGCCCAGCCGCACTGCCCATCCAACCCGGTAGCCAGCCGCACCAATGTGTCGGAGGAAACACCGTACACCTGGCTACCGTGTCAACGTGCACTGCGCCCGACCTGCAACCTGTCGCTAGTGCGCGATGAGACAAGGATATCCCTGCCGGTCAAACCCTCCCTAACCCGGACGACGCTGGGCCAATTGTGCGCCGCCCCATGAGCCTCCCGGTCGTGGCCGGCTGCGACAGAGCCTTGGCTCGAACCCAGGCCTCCATAATTCTTAAATGGAAGAAGTTTGGAACCACCAAGACTCTTCCTAGAGCTGGCTGCCCGGCCAAACTGAGCAATCTGGGGAGAGAGGTCTTGGTCAGGGAGGTGACCAAGAACCCAATGGTCACTCTGACAGCTCCAGAGTTCCTCTGTGGAGATGGGAGAACCTTACAGTAGGCCAACCATCTCTGCAGCACTCCACCAATCAGGCCTTTATGGTAGAGGGGCCAGATGGAAGCCACTCCTCAGTAAAAAGCACATGACCACCCTCTTGGAGTTTGCCAAAAGGCACCTAAAGTACTCTGACCATGAAAAACAAGATTCTCTGGTCTGATGAAACTTAACTATTTGGCCTGAATGCCAAGCATCACGTCTGGAGGAAACCTGCCACCATCCCTACGGTGAAGCATGGTGGTGTTAGCATCCTGCTGTGAGGATGTTTTTCAGTGGCAGGGACTTGGAGACGAGTCAGGGTCAAGGGAAAGATGAATGGAGCAAAGTACAGAGAGCAAACCTGGTCCAGAGCACTCATGACCTCAGACTGGGGGGAAAGGTTCATCTTCAAACATGACAACAACCCTAAGTACACAGCCAAGAAAACACAGGAGTGTCTGAATGACCTTGAGTGGCCCAGCCCAGATTTAAATAGCTGTGCAGTGACGCTTCCCATCCAACCTGACAGAGCTTGAGAGGATCTGCAGAGAAGAATGGGGGAAAGTCCCGAAATTCAAGTGTGCCAAGCTTGTAACGTCATACCCAAGAATTCTCTAGGCTGTAATCGCTGCCAAAGGTGCTTCAACAAAGTACTGAGTACTGTGTGTAAATTGATGAGGGAAAAAAAATATTTAATCCATTTTAGAATAAGGCTGTAATGTAACAAAATGTGGAAATGGTCAAGGGGTTTGAATACTTTCTACACTACAGTGCTGAACGTGCTGAAGGAGTGAAAAAGCTCCCAGGAACATGATAAATAACAGTGGTTGTCTCCATGGTATTAAGTCCGTCTCATTGTGTCCATAAACGCTTCGTTATCAGCTGCAACAGCCGTCAAATCTAAAAATTAGACATCAAAATGTAAAATAAATAATGAACCTTTATTTTGACAGGTCTCTTTTACAGATGAGCCCTGTAGACGCATCAATACACATCATTATACACATCAACCTAAACTACACACATCACTATACACATCATTATACACATCAACCTAAACTACACATCACTATACACATCATTATACACATCAACCTAAACTACACACATCACTATACACATCATTATACACATCAACCTAAACTACACATCACTATACACATCATTATACACATCAACCTAAACTACACACATCACTATACACATCAACCTAAACTACACACATCACTATACACATCATTATACACATCAACCTAAACTACACATCACTATACACATCATTATACACATCAACCTAAACTACACACATCACTATACACATCAACCTAAACTACACACATCACTATACACATCATTATACACATCAACCTAAACTACACATCACTATACACATCATTATACACATCAACCTAAACTACACATCACTATACACATCATTATACACATCAATATACACATCAACCTAAACTACACGTCACTATACACATCATTATACACATCAATCTAAACTACACACATCACTATACACATCATTATACACATCAACCTAAACTACACGTCACTATACACATCATTATACACATCAACCTAAACTACACACATCACTATACACATCATTATACACATCAACCTAAACTACACACATCACTATACACATCACTATACACATCAACCTAAACTACACACATCACTATACACATCACTATACACATCATTATACACATCAACCTAAACTACACACATCACTATACACATCATTATACACATCAACCTAAACTACACACATCACTATACACATCACTATACACATCAACCTAAACTACACATCACTATACACATCACTATACACATCAACCTAAACTACACACATCACTATACACATCACTATACACATCAACCTAAACTACACACATCATTATACACATCAACCTAAACTACACACATCACTATACACATCATTATACACATCAACCTAAACTACACACATCACTATACACATCATTATACACATCAACCTAAACTACACACATCACTATACACATCACTATACACATCAACCTAAACTACACACATCACTATACACATCATTGTACACATCAACCTAAACTACACACATCACTATACACATCATTATACACATCAACCTAAACTACACACATCACTATACACATCATTATACACATCAACCTAAACTACACACATCACTATATACATCATTATACACATCAATCTAAACTACACACATCACTATACACATCATTATACACATCCATCTAAACTACACACATCACTATATACATCATTATACACATCAACCTAAACTACACACATCACTATACACATCACTATATACATCAACCTAAACTATACACATCACCTAAACTACACACATCACTATACACATCACTATATACATCATTATACACATCCATCTAAACTATACACATCACTATATACATCATTATACACATCAATATACACTACACACATCATTATACACATCAATATACACTACACACTTCACTATACACATCACTATATACATCATTATACACATCAACCTAAACTACACACATCACTATATACATCATTATACACATCAACCTAAACTACACACATCACTATATACATCATTATACACATCAATATACACTACACACATCATTATACACATCAATCTAAACTATACACATCACTATATACATCAATATACACATCAACCTAAACTACACACATCACTATACACATCACTATATACATCATTATACACATCAACCTAAACTACACACATCACTATACACATCATTATACACATCAATCTAAACTACACACATCACTATACACATCATTATACACATCAATCTAAACTACACACATCACTATACACATCATTATACACATCAATCTAAACTACACACATCACTATACACATCATTATACACATCCATCTAAACTACACACATCACTATACACATCATTATACACATCCATCTAAACTACACACATCACTATACACATCACTATATACATCATTATACACATCAATCTAAACTACACACATCACTATATACATCACTATATACATCATTATACACATCAATCTAAACTACACACATCACTATATACATCATTATACACATCATTATAAATTGGGTGAAATTAATGTTGATTTGCTGACAGCTGTGGTATTTCAGACCATATACCATGGGTAAAACAAAATGCTATACACATCACCATACACATCACGATACACATCACCATACACATCACTATACACATCACTATACACATCACTATACACATCACTATACACATCACTATACACATCACCATACACATCACTATACACATCACTATACATCACTATACACATCACGATACACATCACTATACACATCACGATACACATCACCATACACATCACGATACACATCACCATACACATCACTATACACATCACTATACACATCACTATACACATCACGATACACATCACGATACACATCACCATACACATCACTATACACATCACTATACACATCACGATACACATCACCATACACTTACACATCACTATGCACATCACTATACACATCACTATACACATCACTATACACATCACTATACACATCACGATACACATCACCATACACATCACCATACACATCACTATACACATCACTATACACATCACGATACACATCACTATACACATCACTATACACATCACCATACACATCACGATACACATCACCATACACTTACACATCACTATACACATCACTATACACATCACTATACACATCACCATACACATCACTATACACATCACTATACACATCACGATACACATCACCATACACATCACGATACACATCTCCATACACTTACACATCACTATACATCACTATACACATCACTATACACATCACTACACATCACTATACACATCACTATACACATCACTATACACATCACTATACACATCACCATACACTTACACATCACTATACATCACTATACACATCACTATACACATCACTACACATCACTATACATCACTATACACATCACTATACACATCACTATACATCACTATACACATCACTATACACATCACTATACACATCACCATACACATCACTATACACATCACTATACACATCACTATACACATCACCATACACATCACTATACACATCACTATACACATCACTATACAGATCACTATACACATCACTATACACATCACTATACACTATTACACATCACTATACACATCACCATACACATCACTACACACATCACTATATACATCATTATACACATCAATATACACTACACACATCATTATACACATCAATCTAAACTATACACATCACTATATACATCAATATACACATCAACCTAAACTACACACATCACTATACACATCACTATATACATCATTATACACATCAACCTAAACTACACACATCACTATATACATCATTATACACATCAACCTAAACTACACACATCACTATATACATCAATATACACATCAATCTAAACTATACACATCACTATATACATCATTATACACATCAATCTAAACTACACACATCACTATACACATCATTATACACATCAATCTAAACTACACACATCACTATACACATCATTATACACATCAATATACACAACACACTTCACTATACACATCATTATACACATCAACCTAAACTACACACATCACTATACACATCATTATACACATCCATCTAAACTACACACATCACTATACACATCACTATATACATCATTATACACATCAATCTAAACTACACACATCACTATATACATCATTATACACATCATTATAAATTGGGTGAAATTAATGTTGATTTGCTGACAGCTGTGGTATTTCAGACCATATACCATGGGTAAAACAAAATGCTATACACATCACCATACACATCACCATACACATCACTATACACATCACTATACACATCACTATACACATCACCATACACATCACTATACACATCACCATACACATCACTATACACATCACTATACATCACTATACACATCACTATACACATCGCGATACACATCACTATACACATCACGATACACATCACGATACACATCACCATACACATCACGATACACATCACCATACACATCACTATACACATCACTATACACATCACCATACACATCACCATACACATCACTATACACATCACGATACACATCACTATACACATCACTATACACATCACTATACACATCACTATACACATCACGATACACATCACCATACACTTACACATCACTATACACATCACTATACACATCACTATACACATCACTATACACTTACACATCACTATACATCACTATACACATCACGATACACATCACCATACACTTACACATCACTATACACATCACCATACACATCACTATACACATCACTATACACATCACTATACACTATTACACATCACCATACACATCACTATACACGTCACTATACACATCACGATACACATCACCATACACTTACACATCACTATACACATCACTATACACATCACTATACACATCACTATACACATCACTGTACACATCACCATACACATCACGATACACATCACCATACACTTACACATCACTATACATCACTATACACATCACTATACACATCGCTATACACATCACTATACACATCACTATACACATCACCATACACATCACCATACACTTACACATCACTATACATCACTATACACATCACTATACATCACTATACACATCACTATACACATCACTATACATCACTATACACATCACTATACACATCACCATACACATCACTATACACATCACTATACACATCACTATACACATCACTGTACACATCACTATACACTATTACACATCACTATACACATCACCATACACATCACTATACACATCACTATACACATCACTATACACATCACTATACACTATTACACATCACGATACACATCACCATACACATCACTATACACATCACTATACAGATCACTATACACATCACTATACACATCACTATTACACATCACTATACACTATTACACATCACTATACACATCACCATACACATCACTATACACATCACTATACACATCACTATACACATCACTTTACACATCACTATACACATCACTATACACTATTACACATCACTATACACATCACCATACACATCACATTACACATCACCATACACATCACGATACACATCACGATACACATCACTATACACATCACTATACAGATCACTATACACATCACCATACACTATTACACATCACTATACACATCACTATACACATCACTATACACATCACCATACACATCACTATACACTTCACTATACACATCACTATACACATCACTATACACATCACCATACACTATTACACATCACTATACACATCACTATACACATCACTATACACTATTACACATCACTATACACATCACCATACACTATTACACATCACTATACACTATTACACATCACTATACACTATTGCACATCACTATACACTATTACACATCACTATACACTATTACACATCACTATACACATCACTATACACATCACTATACACATCACCATACACTATTACACATCACTATACACATCACCATACACTATTACACATCACTATACACATCACTATACACTATTACACATCACTATACACATCACTATACACTATTACACATCACCATACACTATTGCACATCAATATACACTATTACACATCACTATACACTATTACACATCACTATACACTATTACACATCACTATACACTATTACACATCACTATACACATCACCATACACTATTACTGAGTGCATTCCCAGTGATTTCTGTTGTTGCCTATGCTATTTCCAGTATTGATTATTTCATTAATTCGTATTATGTTTCCAGTATAACGTACATGTTGCTGTATGAGGTCGAGGAGACTTAGGACAACAGTTAATAACCTGTATTATTACCTATATGTTCCAGTATAACGTACATGACCCTGTATGAGGGGGAGGAGACGTGGGATAACAACAGTTTGGAGCTGGATAGGAGGTGTCGTCTGGGGAGTGAGGTCACCAGCCTGTCCCTGTCACGATCCTCCTCCACAGAGAAAGACCCTCTGGACGTACACCTAAACTTCAAACTGTCCAACAGCGTGAGGTAAAGCTCTCTGTCTCTGTTGCTGTCTCTGTCTCTCTGTCAGTTCAATTCAATTCAAATAGTCTTAAATTGGCAATATATATTTTTTAAACATTCGCAAAGTAAGTGATAAAAACAATCACAAATTAACAGTTAACATTAAACACACAAAAGTTTCAAAGAGAAAGCCGTTTGAAATGATAAATGATTAACTAAGTACAAAAACCAACACAGAAACGAGTGTATTGGTCTGAACCTGTACAGGCTGTCAGTCTAGACACCTAACTAGATAAAATATAAAATAGTCTATAAATGAAGAGAACATAGCTTACAGACTAATTCAGCTACAGTACTTACACCTTACAGAAGTTGCCGTCACCACTAGGGCCCTCTAGGCAGCTGTCTCCTCTAGGGGCCTCTCAGCAGCTGTCTCCTCTAGGGCCCTCTCAGCAGCTGGCTCCTCTAGGGCCCTCTCAGCAGCTGGCTCCTCTAGGGCCCTCTCAGCAGCAGGCTCCTCTAGGGCCCTCTCAGCAGCTGGCTCCACTAGGGCCCTCTCAGCAGCAGGCTCCACTAGGGCCCTCTAGGCAGCTGTCTCCTCTAGGGCCCTCTCAGCAGCTGGCTCCACTAGGGCCCTCTCAGCAGCAGGCTCCACTAGGGCCCTCTAGGCAGCTGTCTCCTCTAGGGCCCTCTCAGCAGCAGGCTCCTCTAGGGCCCTCTCGTTAGCTGGCTCCACTAGGCCCTCTAGGCAGCAGGCTCTACTAGGGCCCTCTAGGCAGCTGGATATCAGAGGGGTGGTAACTTACCAGCATTACCAGCATTACAACCAGGAATACGACTTTCCCAATTCGGATCCTCAGCAATTGAACTGATTTCAGAGGCTGACCCAAATCACTGCCGACGTAGGAGAGGTACTCTGGATAATAAAGTTGACGAGCTCAGGGCAAGGATTTCCTTCCAGAGAGTCATCAGGGATTGTAACATACTCTGTTTCACAGAAACACGGCTCTCTCGGGATATACTGTCTGAGTCCGTACAGCCAGCTGGGTTCTCAGTTCATCGCTCAGACAGGAATAAATATCTCTCCGGGAAGAAGAAGGGTGGGGTTGTACGGTTCACGATGAACTACTCATGGTGTTTGTGACAACATACAGAAACTCAAGTCCTTTTGTTCACCAGACTTAGAATACCTCACAATCAAATGCCGACCGTAATACCTCCCAAGAAAATTATCTTTGGTGAAAGTCACAGCCTCGTATATTCCCCCTCAAGCCGATACCACGACGGTCCTCAAAACACTTCACTGGACTTTATGCAAACTGGAAACCACATATCCTGAAGCCACAATTATTGTAGTTGGGGATTTTAACAAAGCAAATTTGAGAAAAACACTACCAAGGTTCTATCAACACATTGACTGTAGTAATCATGCTGTTAAAACACTCAACCACTGCTACTCCAATTTCCAGGAAGCCTATAAGACCCTCGTCCGCCCTCCCTTCGGCAAATCTGATCACAACTTGATTTTGCTCCTCCGTTCCTATAGTCAGAAACTCAAACAGGAAGTACCCGTGCTAAGGACTATTCAAAGCTGGTCTGACCAATCGGAATCCACACTTCAAGATTGTTTTGATCACGCAGACTGGGATATGTTCCAGGTAGCCTCCAAGAATAACATTGACGAATACACTGATACGGTGACTGAGTTTATCAGGAAGTGTATAGGAGATGTTGTACCCACTGTGACTATTAAAACCTTCCCTAACCAGAAACTGTGGATAGATGGTAGCATTTGCGTAAAACTGAAAGCGCGAACCACCGTATTTAACCATGGCAAGGTGACTGGGAATATGGTTGACTACAGTGTTGTTATTCCCTCCGTAAGGCAATCAAACAGGCTAAACGACAGTACAGAGACAAGGTGGAGTCGCAATTTAACGACTCCGTCACGAGGCTTATATTGCACAGTCTACAGACAATCACGTCGTGGACAACGACGTCTTGCTTGCGGACAAGCTAAACACTTTCTTCGCCCGCTTTGAGGATAACACAGTGCCACCGACGTGGCCGCTACCACGGATTTTGGGCTCTCCTTCTCCGTGGCCGAAGACATTTAAGCGTGTTAACCCTCACAAGGCTGCCGGCCCAGAAGGCGTCCCTAGCCGTGTCCTTAGAGCATGACCAGACACTAGAGTACCCTCCAAACTCATCATTAAGCTTGAGTCCCTGTGCATCTGGGTCCTGGACTTCCTGACAGGCCGCCCCGAGGTCGTGAAGGTAGGAAACAACATCTCCACTTTGTTGATCCTCAACACTGGGGCCCCACAAGGGTGTGTGCTCAGCCCCCTCCTGTACTCCCTGTTCACCCATGACTGCGTGGCCATGCACGCCTCCAACTCAATCACCAAGTTTGCAGACGACACTACAGTGGTAGGCTTGATTACTAACAATGGCGAGACAGCCTACAGGGAGGAGGTGAGGGCCCTCGGAGTGTGTAGTCAGGAAAATAACCTTTCACTCAACGTCAACAAAACAAAGGATATGATCGTGGACTTCAGGAAACAGCAGAGGGAGCACCCCTTATCCACATCGACGGGACAGCAGTGGAGAGGGTAGTAAGTTTTAAGTTCCTTGGCGTACACATCACAGACAAACTGAAATGGTCCACCTACCCAGACTGTGGTGAAGAAGGTGCAACAACACCTTTTCAACCTCAGGAGGCTGAAGAAATTTGGCTTGTCACCTAAAACCCTTACAAACGTTTACAGATGCACAATTGAGAGCATCCTGTCGGGCTGTATCACCGCCTGGTATGGCAACTGCACCGCCCACAACCGCAGGGCTCTCAGAGGGTGGTGCACTGTATTCACATTCCTATGACTTTGATGCCTCATGGTTGAGAAATGTTCTGTTCCAGTAGATTGTCTCTCGCTCTCACTGTCTCTCTGTCTGTCTCTCTCTGTCACTGTCTCACTGTCTGTCTCTCTCTGTCTGTCTCTCTCTGTCACTGTCTCACTGTCTGTCCCTCTCTGTCACTGTCTCTCTGTCTCTGTCACTGTCTCACTGCCTCTCTGTCTGTCTCTCTCTGTCACTGTCTCACTGCCTCACTGTCTGTCTCTCTCTGTCACTGTCTCTCTGCCTCTCTGTCTGTCTCTCTCTGTCACTGTCTCACTGTCTGTCTCTCTCTGTCACTGTCTCACTGCCTCTCTGTCTGTCTCTCTCTGTCACTGTCTCTCTGTCTGTCTCTCTCTGTCACTGTCTCTCTGTCTGTCTCTCTCTGTCACTGTCTCACTGTCTGTCTCTTTCCTTCTCTATCTCTGCCTATTTCTGTCCCTCCATGTTCAGAGCCTGTACTACATTATGCTCAGCACCTGGGTTTCAAAAAGGCTCCATCACCCAATACACTCCATCTAATATTGGGTTCATTTTCTTTACAGATCTTGCATCTCCATCTTTAAAATCGCCTGTATCTTCACCTTTGTCGTCCTCATGTCTGTAAGTGGATTATCTTGTGATTATAATGTGTCAATATCAGTTCATCCTAATGTCTAGAGACAGTAACAGCTTCAAAACGCTAAGAGTCTGTGTGTGTGTGTGTGTGTGTGTTTCTCCAGTTGTTCTTCAGTATGTATCCAGACAGAGACAACCCGTGGAGGATGCTGGCTGTCTCCCCTACAGAGAGCTTCTGTATCCTTATACTGCATCAGTCCCATACAACACAGTACTGTAGCTATAGTACTGTTGAGTCTACTGCATCAATCCCATACAACACAGTACTGCTGAGTCTACTGCATCAGTCCCATACAACACAGTACTGTAGCTATAGTACTGCTGAGTCTACTGCATCAGTCCCATACAACACAGTACTGTAGCTATAGTACTGTTGAGTCTACTGCATCAGTCCCATACAACACAGTACTGCTGAGTCTACTGCATCAGTCCCATACAACACAGTACTGTAGCTATAGTACTGTTGAGTCTACTGCATCAATCCCATACAACACAGTACTGCTGAGTCTACTGCATCAGTCCCATACAACACAGTACTGTAGCTATAGTACTGTTGAGTCTACTGCATCAGTCCCATACAACACAGTACTGTAGCTATAGTACTGTTGAGTCTACTGCATCAGTCCCATACAACACAGTACTGCTGAGTCTACTGCATCAGTCCCATACAACACAGTACTGTAGCTATAGTAATGTTGAGTCTACTGCATCAGTCCCATACAACACAGTACTGCTGAGTCTACTGCATCAGTCCCATACAACACAGTACTGTAGCTATAGTACTGCTGAGTCTACTGCATCAGTCCCATACAACACAGTACTGTAGCTATAGTACTGTTGAGTCTACTGCATCAGTCCCATACAACACAGTACTGCTGAGTCTACTGCATCAGTCCCATACAACACAGTACTGTAGCTATAGTAATGTTGAGTCTACTGCATCAGTCCCATACAACACAGTACTGCTGAGTCTACTGCATCAGCTCCATACAACACAGTACTGTAGCTATAGTACTGCTGAGTCTACTGCATCAGTCCCATACAACACAGTACTGCTGAGTCTACTGCATCAGCCCCATACAACACAGTACTGTAGCTATAGTACTGCTGAGTCTACTACATCAGTCCCATACAACACAGTACTGTAGCTATAGTACTGCTGAGTCTACTGCATCAGTCCCATACAACACAGTACTGCTGAGTCTACTGCATCAGCCCCATACAACACAGTACTGTAGCTATAGTACTGCTGAGTCTACTGCATCAGTCCCATACAACACAGTACTGTAGCTATAGTACTGTTGAGTCTACTGCATCAGTCCCATACAACACAGTACTGCTGAGTCTACTGCATCAGTCCCATACAACACAGTACTGCTGAGTCTACTGCATCAGTCCCATACAACATAGTACTGTTGAGTCTACTGCATCAGTCCCATACAACACAGTACTGTACCTATAGTACTGTTGAGTCTACTGCATCAGTCCCATACAACACAGTACTGCTGAGTCTACTGCATCAGTCCCATACAACACAGTACTGTACCTATAGTACTGTTGAGTCTACTGCATCAGCTCCATACAACACAGTACTGTAGCTATAGTACTGTTGAGTCTACTGCATCAGTCCCATACAACACAGTACTGCTGAGTCTACTGCATCAGCTCCATACAACACAGTACTGTAGCTATAGTACTGTTGAGTCTACTGCATCAGTCCCATACAACACAGTACTGCTGAGTCTACTGCATCAGTCCCATACAACACAGTACTGTACCTATAGTACTGCTGAGTCTACTGCATCAGTCCCATACAACACAGTACTGTACCTATAGTACTGTTGAGTCTACTGCATCAGTCCCATACAACACAGTACTGTAGCTATAGTGCTGCTGAGTCTACTGCATCAGCTCCATACAACACAGTACTGTAGCTATAGTACTGTTGAGTCTACTGCATCAGTCCCATACAACACAGTACTGCTGAGTCCACTGCATCAGTCCCATACAACACAGTACTGTACCTATAGTACTGTTGAGTCTACTGCATCAGTCCCATACAACACAGTACTGTAGCTATAGTACTGCTGAGTCTACTGCATCAGTCCCATACAACACAGTACTGCTGAGTCTACTGCATCAGTCCCATACAACACAGTACTGCTGAGTCTACTGCATCAGTCCCATACAACATAATACTGTTGAGTCTACTGCATCAGTCCCATACAACACAATACTGTACCTATAGTACTGTTGAGTCTACTGCATCAGTCCCATACAACACAGTACTGCTGAGTCTACTGCATCAGTCCCATACAACACAGTACTGTAGCTATAGTACTGTTGAGTCTACTGCATCAGTCCCATACAACACAGTACTGCTGAGTCTACTGCATCAGCCCCATACAAAACAGTACTGTAGCTATAGTACTGTTGAGTCTACTGCATCAGTCCCATACAACACAGTACTGCTGAGTCTACTGCATCAGCTCCATACAACACAGTACTGTAGCTATAGTACTGTTGAGTCTACTGCATCAGTCCCATACAACACAGTACTGTAGCTATAGTACTGCTGAGGCTACTGCATCAGTCCCATACAACTTGTAGAGGCCCTGATTGGCTGGACACTGACCTATACTGTAGTGTAGATGTCATGACTGGCTGGACACTGTGACCTATGCTGTAGTGTAGATGTCATGACTGGCCGGACACTGTGACCTATACTGTAGTGTAGAGGTCCTGATTGGCTGGACACTGTGACCTATACTGTAGTGCAGAGGTCCTGATTGGCTGGACACTGTGACCTATACTGTAGTGCAGAGGTCCTGATTGGCTGGACACTGTGACCTATACTGTAGTGTAGAGGTCCTGATTGGCTGGACACTGTGACCTATACTGTAGTGTAGAGGTCATGACTGGCTGGACACTGTGACCTATACTGTAGTGCAGAGGTCCTGATTGGCTGGACACTGTGACCTATACTGTAGTGTAGAGGTCATGACTGGCTGGACACTGACCTATACTGTAGTGTAGAGGCCCTGATTGGCTGGACACTGACCTATACTGTAGTGTAGAGGTCCTGATTGGCTGGACACTGTGACCTATACTGTAGTGTAGAGGTCCTGATTGGCTGGACACTGACCTATACTGTAGTGTAGAGGTCCTGATTGGCTGGACACTGTGACCTATACTGTAGTGTAGAGGTCATGACTGGCTGGACACTGTGACCTATACTGTAGTGTAGAGGTCCTGATTGGCTGGACACTGTGACCTATACTGTAGTGTAGAGGTCCTGATTGGCTGGACACTGTGACCTATACTGTAGTGTAGATGTCCTGATTGGCTGGACACTGTGACCTATACTGTAGTGCAGAGGTCCTGATTGGCTGGACACTGTGACCTATACTGTAGTGCAGAGGTCCTGATTGGCTGGACACTGTGACCTGTACTGTAGCCATTAGTGATGGGGACCATTCAGTGGTGGTCAGGTAGAATGATGTAGGGACCAGTGCAGTAGAATATCTTAGTAGAAGGCTCTGATGGGGACCATGAAGTGATGGTCAGGTAGAATGATGTAGGGACCAGTGCAGTAGAATATCTTAGTAGAAGGCTCTGATGGGGACCATGAAGTGATGGTCAGGTAGAATGATGTAGGGACCAGTGCAGTAGAATATCTTAGTAGAAGGCTCTGATGGGGACCATGAAGTGATGGTCAGGTAGAATGATGTAGGGACCAGTGCAGTAGAATATCTTAGTAGAAGGCTCTGATGTGGACCATGAAGTGATGGTCAGGTAGAATGATGTAGGGACCAGTGCAGTAGAATATCTTAGTAGAAGGCTCTGATGGGGACCATGAAGTGATGGTCAGGTAGAATGATGTAGGGCCCAGTGCAGTAGACTATCTTAGTAGAAGGCTCTGATGGGGACCATGAAGTGGTGGTCAGGTAGAATGATGTAGGGACCAGTGCAGTATAATATCTTAGTGGAAGGCTCTGATGGGGACCATGAAGTGATGGTCAGGTAGAATGATGTAGGGACCAGTGCAGTAGAATATCTTAGTAGAAGGCTCTGATGGGGACCATGAAGTGGTGGTCAGGTAGAATGATGTAGGGACCAGTGCAGTAGAATATCTTAGTGGAAGGCTCTGATGGGGACCATGAAGTGATGGTCAGGTAGAATGATGTAGGGACCAGTGCAGTAGAATATCTTAGTAGAAGGCTCTGATGGGGACCATGAAGTGGTGGTCAGGTAGAATGATGTAGGGACCAGTGCAGTAGAATATCTTAGTAGAAGGCTCTGATGGGGACCATGAAGTGGTGGTCAGGTAGAATGATGTAGGGACCAGTGCAGTAGAATATCTTAGTGGAAGGCTCTGATGGGGACCATGAAGTGGTGGTCAGGTAGAATGATGTAGGGACCAGTGCAGTAGAATATCTTAGTAGAAGGCTCTGATGGGGACCATGAAGTGGTGGTCAGGTAGAATGATGTAGGGACCAGTGCAGTAGAATATCTTAGTAGAAGGCTCTGATGGGGACCATGAAGTGATGGTCAGGTAGAATGATGTAGGGACCAGTGCAGTAGAATATCTTAGTAGAAGGCTCTGATGGGGACCATGAAGTGATGGTCAGGTAGAATGATGTAGGGACCAGTGCAGTAGAATATCTTAGTAGAAGGCTCTGATGGGGACCATGAAGTGATGGTCAGGTAGAATGATGTAGGGCCCAGTGCAGTAGACTATCTTAGTAGAAGGCTCTGATGGGGACCATGAAGTGGTGGTCAGGTAGAATGATGTAGGGACCAGTGCAGTAGAATATCTTAGTAGAAGGCTCTGATGGGGACCATGAAGTGGTGGTCAGGTAGAATGATGTAGGGACCAGTGCAGTAGAATATCTTAGTAGAAGGCTCTGATGGGGACCATGAAGTGATGGTCAGGTAGAATGATGTAGGGACCAGTGCAGTAGAATATCTTAGTGGAAGGCTCTGATGGGGACCATGAAGTGGTGGTCAGGTAGAATGATGTAGGGCCCAGTGCAGTAGAATATCTTAGTAGAAGGCTCTGATGGGGGCCATGAAGTGGTGGTCAGGTAGAATGATGTAGGGACCAGTGCAGTAGAATATCTTAGTAGAAAGCTCTGATGGGGACCATGAAGTGGTGGTCAGGTAGAATGATGTAGGGACCAGTGCAGTATAATATCTTAGTGGAAGGCTCTGATGGGGACCATGAAGTGATGGTCAGGTAGAATGGTGTAGGGACCAGTGCAGTAGAATATCTTAGTGGAAGGCTCTGATGGGGACCATGAAGTGATGGTCAGGTAGAATGATGTAGGGACCAGTGCAGTAGAATATCTTAGTAGAAGGCTCTGATGGGGACCATGAAGTGATGGTCAGGTAGAATGATGTAGGGACCAGTGCAGTAGAATATCTTAGTAGAAGGCTCTGATGGGGACCATGAAGTGATGGTCAGGTAGAATGATGACACAAAGATTCACAGCTATTCAACTAAACCAGGCGTTCACATCAAGCTTTAAAAGGACAAAAAGATGACATCATGTTCTACTAATCTGTTGACATGTCAGGTTTCCCCTTATGAAAGAGTTCCAGGTTAAATAAAGATTGGATAAAAAACAAAATCCTAGTCATTTTCCTTGAACGCCTGCTGCCCAATAGCTTTGAACCTGACGGATTTCCGTGACAACGCCTTGCTGAAGCTGCAGGTGGGCGGGCCTTTCGTGAGTGGCATGGTGGATCTGACCAATGAGGAGTACATCCTTATTCAGGTGGAGCAGACTGAAGAGGCGGGGCCACGGAGAAGGCGGGCCCAGACGGTAAGAGTCTCCACCCACGTTCCACCTCTGTTTCTGAATGCAGTTTGAAGTCCCAAATGGCACCCTATTCCCTATATAGTGCACTACTTTAGACCAGAGCCCTATTCCCTATATAGTGCATTACTTTAGACCAGAGCCCTATGGGTCAAAAGTAGTGCACTTCAAAGGGAATAGGTTGCTATTTGGGATCTAGCCTGTGTTTTACAGCGGTACCAATCTGATTGTAATACCATCTGTGTTTCTCCTTTTCAACAGGTGATCTATAACTGGACCATACCTCTGCATTCTGAACGGAGTGACCAGGTTATAACAACTAAAACATTTGAGATGTTGAGCAGGTATGTCCCCAAATCATTTCTGTACTGTACTTGATCGGCTATGAAAAGCCAACTGACATTTACTCCTGAGGTGCTGACTTGCTGCACCCTCGACAACTACTGTGATAATTATTATCTGACCCTGCTGGTCATCTATGAACATTTGAACATCTTGGCCATGTTCTGTTATAATCTCCACCTGGCACAGCCAGAAGAGGACTGGCCACCCCACATAGCCTGGTTCCTTTCTAGGTTTCTTCCTAGGTTCTGGCCTTTCTAGGGAGTTTTTCCTAGCCACCGTGCTTCTACACCTGCATTGCTTGCTGTTTGGGGTTTTAGGCTGGGTTTCTGTACAGCACTTTGAGATATCAGCTGATGTACGAAGGGCTATATAAATACATTTGATTTTACTTGCAGTATTCCTGATGTTGCTCTCTACTAGTTAACATGAAATTTCCTGCATGTCCAGTACTATTGTAGTACCATTGGCTTGTTCTCAGTAGTTGTTTCTGATGGTCCTGTATGGGTACAGTAGTTCAGTCTGATTGTCCTGTATGGGTACAGTAGTTCAGTCTGATGGTCCTGTATGGGTACAGTAGTTCAGTCTGATGGTCCTGTATGGGTACAGTAGTTCAGTCTGATGGTCTTGTATGGGTACAGTAGTTCAGTCTGATTGTCCTGTATGGGTACAGTAGTTCAGTCTGATTGTCTTGTATGGGTACAGTAGTTCAGTCTGATTGTCCTGTATGGGTACAGTAGTTCAGTCTGATTGTCCTGTATGGGTACAGTAGTTCAGTCTGATTGTCCTGTATGGGTACAATAGTTCAGTCTGATTGTCCTTTATGGGTACAGTAGTTCAGTCTGATTGTCCTTTATGGGTACAGTAGTTCAGTCTGATGGTCTTGTATGGGTACAATAGTTCAGTCTGATTGTCCTGTATGGGTACAGTAGTTCAGTCTGATTGTCCTGTATGGGTACAGTAGTTCAGTCTGATTGTCCTGTATGGGTACAGTAGTTCAGTCTGATGGTCCTGTATGGGTACAGTAGTTCTGTCCCATTACACTTGCGGGGGTCGTAGAGCGTCTCCCCTTTCCATAGTGGGGTCATATTAGTTCAAACAGTTTGGACCCTACAGAACTTGGCCCATCATCGCTGACTTCTGACGAGTCCCGGTTCAGGACCCTACAGACAGAACCTGGCCCATCATCGCTATGACCTCTGATGAGTCCGGGTTCAGGACGCTACAGACAGAACCTGGCCCATCATCGCTGACTTCTGACGAGTCCCGGTTCAGGACCCTACAGACAGAACCTGGCCCATCATCGCTATGACTTCTGATGAGTGCCGGTTCAGGACCCTACAGACAGAACCTGGGGCATCATCGCTGACTTCTGACGAGTCCCGGTTCAGGACCCTACAGACAGAACCTGGCCCATCATCTCAGCCACCTCCCACAGCAGGTGCGGAAGGCTGACGGAACCTGGCCCATCAGCTCAGCCACCTCCCACCACAGGTGCGGAAGGCTGACGGAACCTGGCCCATCAGCTCAGCCACCTCCCACCACAGGTGTGGAAGGCTGACTGAACCTGGCCCATCAGCTCAGCCACCTCCCACCACAGGTGTGGAAGGCTGACAGAACCTGGCCCATCAGCTCAGCCACCTCCCACCACAGGTGTGGAAGGCTGACAGAACCTGGCCCATCAGCTCAGCCACCTCCCACCACAGGTGTAGAAGGCTGACAGAACCTGGCCCATCAGCTCAGCCACCTCCCACCACAGGTGTGGAAGGCTGACAGAACCTGGCCCATCAGCTCAGCCACCTCCCACCACAGGTGTGGAAGGTTGACAGAACCTGTCCCATCAGCTCAGCCACCTCCCACCACAGGTGTAGAAGGCTGACAGAACCTGGCCCATCAGCTCAGCCACCTCCCACCACAGGTGTGGAAGGCTGACAGAACCTGGCCCATCAGCTCAGCCACCTCCCACCACAGGTGCGGAAGGCTGACGGAACCTGGCCCATCAGCTCAGCCATCTCCCACCACAGGTGTGGAAGGCTGAGAGAACATGGCCCATCAGCTCAGCCACCTCCCACAGCAGGTGCGGAAGGCTGACGGAACCTGGCCCATCAGCTCAGCCACCTCCCACCACAGGTGCGGAAGGCTGACGGAACCTGGCCCATCAGCTCAGCCACCTCCCACCGCAGGTGTGGAAGGCTGACTGAACCTGGCCCATCAGCTCAGCCACCTCCCACCGCAGGTGTGGAAGGCTGACAGAACCTGGCCCATCAGCTCAGCCACCTCCCACCGCAGGTGTGGAAGGCTGACGGAACCTGGCCCATCAGCTCAGCCACCTCCCACCACAGGTGCGGAAGGCTGACAGAACCTGGCCCATCAGCTCAGCCACCTCCCACCACAGGTGTGGAAGGCTGACAGAACCTGGCCCATCAGCTCAGCCACCTCCCACCACAGGTGTGGAAGGCTGACAGAACCTGGCCCATCAGCTCAGCCACCTCCCACCACAGGTGTAGAAGGCTGACAGAACCTGGCCCATCAGCTCAGCCACCTCCCACCACAGGTGTGGAAGGCTGACAGAACCTGGCCCATCAGCTCAGCCACCTCCCACCACAGGTGTGGAAGGCTGACAGAACCTGGCCCATCAGCTCAGCCACCTCCCACCACAGGTGTGGAAGGCTGACAGAACCTGGCCCATCAGCTCAGCCACCTCCCACCACAGGTGTAGAAGGCTGACAGAACCTGGCCCATCAGCTCAGCCACCTCCCACCACAGGTGTGGAAGGCTGACAGAACCTGGCCCATCAGCTCAGCCAACTCCCACCACAGGTGTAGAAGGCTGACAGAACCTGGCCCATCAGCTCAGCCACCTCCCACCACAGGTGTGGAAGGCTGACAGAACCTGACTCATCAGCTCAGCCACCTCCCACCACAGGTGTGGAAGGCTGACAGAGGGGGATGTGATGGATTGAGACTCAGCCACCTCCCACCACAGGTGTGGAAGGCTGACAGAGGGGGATGTGGTGGATTGAGACTCAGCCCATCTTAAACTGACATATTTTGATGGGGATCTTTTTGATCATATTACTTATATTGATTAAGGATTCATATTGATAACATGTAGAATTCAAATAGATGTATTTTTATATGATTTGATAAACCTTTTGACATGTCCCTCTCTGCAGACGTGGGAAGGTTTTAGCCCACTTAACCACCATATTTGTTGAAAATGTTCACTATCATTGTAAAGCCCTAGTAATTTATTTTGCTATGATACAATAATTACTGAAGATTATTATTATTTAATGTGATTTAGTGAATAATCTACAGTTCCGTCATAAAGTATTCACACTACATTACTTTTCCCACATTCTGATGTGTTAAAATGGGTTCATTTGAGATTTTGTGTCACCCCCATAATTTCAATTTGGAATTATGTTTGTAGAATTTTTCAACAAATTAATTAAAAAGGAAGGCTTAAAGGTTTTGAGTCAATACGTTTTCAACCCCTTTGTTATAGCAAGCCTAAATAAGTTTAGGAGTAAAAATGTGCTTAACAAGTCACATAATAAGTTGCATGGACTCATTCAGTGTTCGATAATAGTGTTTAACATGATTTTTGAATGACAACCTCATCTCTGTACCCCACACATACAATTATCTGTAAGATCCCTCAGTCGTGTAGTGAATTTTAAACACAGATTCAATTACAAAGACCAGGGAGGTTTTCCAATGCCTTGCAAAGAAGGGCACCTATTGGTAGATGGTTAAAAAAAAAGCAGACATTGAATATCCCTTTGATCATGGTGAAGTTATTAATTACACTTTGGATGGTGTATCAATACACCCAGTCACTACAAATATACAGGTGTCCTTCCTAACTCAGTTGCTGTTGAGGAAGGAAACCGCTCAGGAATTTCACCATGAGGCCAATGGTAACTTTAAAACAGTCACAGAGTTTAATGGCTGTGATAGGAGAGAACTGAGGATGGATCAACAACATTGTAGTTACTCCACAATACTAAACTAATTGACAGAGTGAAAAGAAGGAAGCCTGTACAAAATAAAAATATTCCAAAACATGCATCCTGTTTGCAACAAGGCACTAAGGTAAAAAATGTGGCAAAGAAATTATCTTTATGTCCTGAATTCAAAGTGTTATGTTTGGGGCAAATCCAACACATCACTGAGTACCACTCTCCAACACAACACATTACTGAGTACCACTCTCCAACACATCACTGAGTACCACTCTCCAACACATCACTGAGTACCACTCTCCAACACAACACATTACTGAGTACCACTCTCCAACACAACACATTACTGAGTACCACTCTCCAACACATCCCTGAGTACCACTCTCCAACACATTACTGAGTACCACTCTCCAACACATCACTGAGTACCACTCTCCAACACATTACTGAGTACCACTCTCCAACACATCACTGAGTACCACTCTCCAACACATTACTGAGTACCACTCTCCAACACATCACTGAGTACCACTCTACATATTTTCAAACATGGTGGTGGCTGCATCATGTTATGGGTATGCTTGTCATCGGCAAAGACTAGGAAGTTTTAGGAACAGAATAGTACAGGAAAATTCCTAGAGGATAACCGACAGACATTGGGAGACAAATTCACATTTCAGTAGGACAATAACTTAAAACACAAGGCCAAATATATACTGGAGTTACCTACCAAGACGACATTTACATTTTCTAAGTGGCCTAGTTACAGTTTTTACTTAATCGGCTTGAAAATCTATGGCAAGACTTGAAAGTGTCCGTCTAGCAATGATCAGCAACCAACAATGGCATTGTCTCCATGACTCCCTGTCTGTCTCCATAGTGACCCCATCATCATTACGGTGCAGGCGTTCGTCCAGGACAACTCCATGGTCCCTCTCTCCATGACCCACCAGTCGCTCTACGTCACCAGGGAAAGGCAGGTGGTCATTGCTGCAGTCATCCTGGGGGGAGTTTACGTCCTCATCATCTTCGAGGTAAAGAGAGAGAAAGAGAGCGAGTGAGTGAGTGAGAGAGAAATAGAGAGAGAGAGACAGAGACAGAGAGAGAGAGAGAGAGAGAGAGAGAGAGAGAGAGAGAGAGACAGACAGACAGACAGACAGACAGACACAGAGTGGGAGACTGAGAGACCGAGAGACTGGCACAGCCAGAAGAGGACTGGCCACCCCACATAGCCTGGTTCCTCTCTAGGTTTCTAATCTCCACCCGGCACATCCAGAAGAGGACTGGCCACCCCACATAGCCTGGTTCCTCTCTAGGTTTCTTCCTAGGTTTTGGCCTTTCTAGGGAGTTTTTCCTAGCCACCGTGCTTCTACACCTGCATTGCTTGCTGTTTGGGGTTTTAGGCTGGGTTTCTGTACAGCACTTTGAGATATCAGCTGATGTACGAAGGGCTATTTAAATACATTTGATTTGAGAAAGAGAAAGAGGCAGAGAGACAGAGACAGAGAGGTGTAGAGGTAGAGAGAGAGAGACACACAGAGGGAGAGACTGAGAGAGAGAGAGAGAAAGAGAGAGAGGCAGAGAGACAGAGGTGTAGAGGTAGAGAGAGAGAGAGAGAGGCAGAGAGACAGAGAGGTGTAGAGGTAGAGAGAGAGGCAGAGAGACAGAGACAGAGAGGTGTAGAGGTAGAGAGAGAGAGAGAAAGAGAGAGAGGCAGAGAGACAGAGAGGTGTAGAGGTAGAGAGAGAGAGAGACAGAGAGGTGTAGAGGTAGAGAGAGAGGCAGAGAGACAGAGACAGAGAGGTGTAGAGGTAGAGAGAGAGAGAGAGAGAGAGAGGCAGAGAGACAGAGAGGTGTAGAGGTAGAGAGAGAGGCAGAGAGACAGAGACAGAGAGGTGTAGAGGTAGAGAGAGAGAGTAGTGTGCTGCGTCTCACATGGTGTATTCTACTGTATGTTCAGCACACAGTTCCTTAGGAAAGTTTTCCCTCCCCTTGTTACAGCCTGAACTTAAAATGGATTAAATTGAGATTTTGTGTCGCCTCATAATTTCACTGTGGAATTTTGAACAAAATATACAAAAATGAAAAGCTGAAATGTCTCGAGTCAATAAATATTCAATCCCTTTGTTATGGCCTGAATAAGTTCAGGAGTAAAAATGTGCCTAACAAGTCACATAATAAGTTGCATGGACAATAATAGTGTTTAACATGATTTTTGAATGACTACCTCATCTCTGTACCCCACACGTATAATTGTCTCTAAGGCTCCTCAGTCAAGCAGGGAATTTCAAACACAGATTCAACCACAAAGACCAGGGAGGTTTTCCAATGTCTCACAAAGAAGGGCACCTATTGGTAGATGGGTACAAATTAAAAAAACAGACATTGAATATCCCTTTGAGCATGGTGACGTTATTAATTACACTCTGGATGGTTTATTTAACCTTTATTTAACTAGGCAAGTCAATTAAAACCTCTTCAGGATCCGGCCTTTTTTTTCAATTTCCGCCTAAAATGACATACCCAAATCTAACTGCCTGTAGCTCAGGACCTAAAATGACATACCCAAATCTAACTGCCTGTAGCTCAGGACCTAAAATGACATACCCAAATCTAACTGCCTGTAGCTCAGGACCTAAAATGACATACCCAAATCTAACTGCCTGTAACTCAGGACCTAAAATGACATACCCAAATCTAACTGCCTGTAGCTCAGGACCTAAAATGACATACCCAAATCTAACTGCCTGTAGCTCAGGACCTAAAATGACATACCCAAATCTAACTGCCTGTAGCTCAGGACCTAAAATGACATACCCAAATCTAACTGCCTGTAGCTCAGGACCTGAAGCAAGGACATGCACATTATTGATACCATTTGAAAGGAAACACTTTGAAGTTTGTTGAAATGTGAAAGGAATGTAGGAGAATATAACACATTAGACCTGGTAAATGATAATATCGACATTGTACCATCATTGAAATGCAAGAGAAATGGCATAATGAATAATTTTTGCCCATGCACAATATAGATTCTGGCCACTAGATGGCAGAAATGTATGTGCTATGTTTTCTAGTGATCCAGTGAAATCTTGCATATCGATTCCAAATGTTGTTTCAAGACTGTCCAAAGGTGCCTAAAATGTTTTATTCATACATTTTCAAGTTCATAATTGTGCACTCTCCTCAAACAATAGCTTGGTATTTTTTCACTCTAATAGCTACTTTTAATTGGATAGTGCAGTGAGATTAACAAGAATTTAAGCTTTCTGCCCGTATCAGATATGTCTATGCCCTGGGATGACTGAGGCTCTGAGCCTTCTTTCAACATGGAATGACTGAGTCTCTGAGCCTTCTTTCACCATGGAATGACTGAATCTCTGAGCCTTCTTTCACCATGGAATGACTGAGGCTCTGAGCCTTCTTTCACCATGTGATGACGGAGTCTCTGAGCCTTCTTTCACCATGGAATGACTGAGGCTCTGAGCCTTCTTTCACCATGAGATGACTGAGTCTCTGAGCCTTCTTTCACCATGGGATGACTGAGTCTCTGAGCCTTCTTTCACCATGAGATGACTGAGTCTCTGAGCCTTCTTTCACCATGGGATGACTGAGTCTCTGAGCCTTCTTTCACCATGGGATAACTGAGTCTCTGAGCCTTCTTTCACCATGGAATGACTGAGTCTCTGAGCCTTCTTTCACCATGGGATGACTGAGCCTTTGAGCCCTCTTTCACCATGGGATGACTGAGCCTTTCAGCCCTAGTTTTTTTTCTCTCCATATTTCCCCCTGTCTTCTCCGGGGTCTCCCCGAGGACCTGTTCCTCACCATTATCTGGTGCTAGCTGTGTGCTACTCTGTCTGCTCTCTTCATCCCTAAGTGGCCTGATGATGAATATTAGATAAGAAATCCTCATCTGAGCTCTCAGACTCCGCGCTCCCAGCACTTTGCTGCTTGTGCTGAGGTGGTTCCCTTCTCCACAGACCTCTATCCTGGAGTGGTTCCCTTCTCCACAGACCTCTATCCTGGGGTGGTTCCCTTCTCCACAGACCTCTATCCTGGAGTGGTTCCCTTCTCCACAGACCTCTATCCTGGGGTGGTTCCCTTCTCCACAGACCTCTATCCTGGGGTGGTTCCCTTCTCCACAGACCTCTATCCTGGGGTGGTTCCCTTCTCCACAGACCTCTATCCTGGGGTGGTTCCCTTCTCCACAGACCTCTATCCTGGGGTGGTTCCCTTCTCCACAGACCTCTATCCTGGGGTGGTTCCCTTCTCCACAGACCTCTATCCTGGAGTGGTTCTCTTCTCCACAGACCTCTATCCTGGGGTGGTTCCCTTCTCCACAGACCTCTATCCTGGGGTGGTTCCCTTCTCCACAGACCTCTATCCTGGGGTGGTTCCCTTCTCCACAGACCTCTATCCTGGGGTGGTTCCCTTCTCCACAGACCTCTATCCTGGGGTGATTCCCTTCTCCACAGACCTCTATGCTGGGGTGGTTCCCTTCTCCACAGACCTCTATCCTGGGGTGGTTCCCTTCTCCACAGACCTCTATCCTGGAGTGATTCCCTTCTCCACAGACCTCTATCCTGGGGTGGTTCTCTTCTCCACAGACCTCTATCCTGGAGTGGTTCCCTTCTCCACAGACCTCTATCCTGGGGTGGTTCCCTTCTCCACAGACCTCTATCCTGGGGTGGTTACCTTCTCCACAGACGTCAACTCAGTGCTTGAACTGGTTCCTCAAAGGGTAGTGAATTACATGACATTAGCATATTACGATGCAGAATCCGGGTCCTACCTGTACCCCTCTTGGTTTTGACCTCATAGACAGGGCTGTCATCACCTTTCCTCTGTCCTCCAGTGTGATCTTAGCCTTCCCGGTCACCTACGCTCTGACGTGTTCCTCACCAGTACATGGTCTCCTGGGACCAGAACCCAACTCAATTGCTTCCGTTTGTTGGTAGGCTTTGTCCTTCGCTGTTTCTCCTGGCGATGTCATAGGCTTCCGCCATCTGTTGCTGCCACTTCTTAGCATACTCCTGGTATGATTCTCCTGTAACCCAAAGACAAGGTCAACGGGTAGCAGGGGAGCCCTTCCGAATAGCAGGAAATACAGTGAGAACCAAGCAGCCTGGTGGTGCAATTATAGATTATATAGCAATTGAGTTAAATAAAGGTTAAATACAAATTTAAATAAATAAAATATACATGAATGACCTTGTCTAGACTATCAACCCAGTTGAATGACCTTGTCTGGACTATCAACCCAGTTGAATGACCTTGTCTGGACTATCAACCCAGTTGAATGACCTTGTCTAGACTATCAACCCAGTTGAATGACCTTGTCTGGACTATCAACCCAGTTGAATGACCTTGTCTGGACTATCAACCCAGTTGAATGACCTTGTCTAGACTATCAACCCAGTTGAATGACCTTGTCTAGATTATCAACCCAGTTGAATGACCTTGTTTAGATAATAATCTATAATCTAGTGTGCAACATTGACTATAGTATACGGCTCTGAATAAATTATTTTCAAACTCTCTTTCCTGGTCGTGATGGATTTTTTACACAAAGCCAAACTTTGGGGAAAAAGTATTCATGATTTTTTTTTTTTGTTGCTGCGGTTTTCCCTGACTTGTTTCTGGTTATAACACTCCCTAGTTATAACACTCCCTAGTTATAACACTCCCTAGTTATAACACTCCCTAGTTATAACACTCCCTAGTTATAACACTCCCTAGTTATAACACTCCCTAGTTATAACACTCCCTAGTTATAACACTCCCTAGTTATAACACTCCCTAGTTATACCACTCCCTAGTTATAACACTCCTTAGTTATAACACTCCCTAGTTATAACACACCTTAGTTATAACACTCCCTAGTTATAACACTCCCTAGTTATAACACTGGTCCTAGTTATAACACTCCTTAGTTATAACACTGCCTAGTTATAACACTGGTCCTAGTTATAACACTGGTCCTAGTTATAACACTGGTCCTAGTTATAACACTGGTTCTAGTTATAACACTGGTCCTAGTTATAACACTCCCTAGTTATAACACTGGTTCTAGTTATAACACTGGTCCTAGTTATAACACTGGTCCTAGTTATAACACTGCCTAGTTATAACACTGGTCCTAGTTATAACACTGGTTCTAGTTATAACACTGGTCTTAGTTATAACACTGGTTCTAGTTATAACACTGGTCCTAGTTATAACACTGCCTAGTTATAACACTGGTTCTAGTTATAACACTGGTCCTAGTTATAACACTGCCTAGTTATAACACTGGTCCTAGTTATAACACTGGTTCTAGTTATAACACTGGTCCTAGTTATAACACTGGTTCTAGTTATAACACTGGTTCTAGTTATAACACTGGTCCTAGTTATAACACTGCCTAGTTATAACACTCCCTAGTTATAACACTGGTTCTAGTTATAACACTGGTCCTAGTTATAACACTCCCTAGTTATAACACTGGTCCTAGTTATAACACTCCCTAGTTATAACACTGGTTCTAGTTATAACACTGGTCCTAGTTATAACACTGGTCCTAGTTATAACACTGGTCCTAGTTATAACACTGGTCCTAGTTGTAACACTGGTCCTAGGTATAACACTGGTCCTAGTTATAACACTGGTCCTAGTTATAACACTCCCTAGTTATAACACTCCCTAGTTATAACACTGGTTCTAGTTATAACACTGCCTAGTTATAACACTGGTCCTAGTTATAACACTGGTTCTAGTTATAACACTGGTCTTAGTTATAACACTGGTTCTAGTTATAACACTGGTCCTAGTTATAACACTGCCTAGTTATAACACTCCCTAGTTATAACACTGGTTCTAGTTATAACACTGGTCCTAGTTATAACACTGGTCCTAGTTATAACACTGGTCCTAGTTTATAACACTGGTTTCTAGTTATAACACTGGTCCTAGTTATAACACTGGTTCTAGTTATAACACTGGTTCTAGTTATAACACTGGTCCTAGTTATAACACTGCCTAGTTATAACACTCCCTAGTTATAACACTGGTTCTAGTTATAACACTGGTCCTAGTTATAACACTCCCTAGTTATAACACTCCCTAGTTATAACACTCCCTAGTTATAACACTCCCTAGTTATAACACTCCCTAGTTATAACACTCCCTAGTTATAACACTCCCTAGTTATACCACTCCCTAGTTATAACACTCCTTAGTTATAACACTCCCTAGTTATAACACACCTTAGTTATAACACTCCCTAGTTATAACACTCCCTAGTTATAACACTGGTCCTAGTTATAACACTCCTTAGTTATAACACTGCCTAGTTATAACACTGGTCCTAGTTATAACACTGGTCCTAGTTATAACACTGGTCCTAGTTATAACACTGGTTCTAGTTATAACACTGGTCCTAGTTATAACACTCCCTAGTTATAACACTGGTTCTAGTTATAACACTGGTCCTAGTTATAACACTGGTCCTAGTTATAACACTGCCTAGTTATAACACTGGTCCTAGTTATAACACTGGTTCTAGTTATAACACTGGTCTTAGTTATAACACTGGTTCTAGTTATAACACTGGTCCTAGTTATAACACTGCCTAGTTATAACACTGGTTCTAGTTATAACACTGGTCCTAGTTATAACACTGCCTAGTTATAACACTGGTCCTAGTTATAACACTGGTTCTAGTTATAACACTGGTCCTAGTTATAACACTGGTTCTAGTTATAACACTGGTTCTAGTTATAACACTGGTCCTAGTTATAACACTGCCTAGTTATAACACTCCCTAGTTATAACACTGGTTCTAGTTATAACACTGGTCCTAGTTATAACACTCCCTAGTTATAACACTGGTCCTAGTTATAACACTCCCTAGTTATAACACTGGTTCTAGTTATAACACTGGTCCTAGTTATAACACTGGTCCTAGTTATAACACTGGTCCTAGTTATAACACTGGTCCTAGTTGTAACACTGGTCCTAGGTATAACACTGGTCCTAGTTATAACACTGGTCCTAGTTATAACACTCCCTAGTTATAACACTCCCTAGTTATAACACTGGTTCTAGTTATAACACTGCCTAGTTATAACACTGGTCCTAGTTATAACACTGGTTCTAGTTATAACACTGGTCTTAGTTATAACACTGGTTCTAGTTATAACACTGGTCCTAGTTATAACACTGCCTAGTTATAACACTCCCTAGTTATAACACTGGTTCTAGTTATAACACTGGTCCTAGTTATAACACTGGTCCTAGTTATAACACTGGTCCTAGTTATAACACTGGTTCTAGTTATAACACTGGTCCTAGTTATAACACTGGTTCTAGTTATAACACTGGTTCTAGTTATAACACTGGTCCTAGTTATAACACTGCCTAGTTATAACACTCCCTAGTTATAACACTGGTTCTAGTTATAACACTGGTCCTAGTTATAACACTCCCTAGTTATAACACTGGTCCTAGTTATAACACTCCCTAGTTATAACACTGGTTCTAGTTGTAACACTGGTCCTAGTTATACCACTGGTCCTAGTTATAACACTGGTCCTAGTTGTAACACTGGTCCTAGGTATAACACTGGTCCTAGTTATAACACTGGTCCTAGTTATAACACTCCCTAGTTATAACACTCTCCCTAGTTATAACACTGGTTCTAGTTATAACACTGGTCCTAGTTATAACACTCCCTAGTTATAACACTCCCTAGTTATAACACTCCCTAGTTATAACACTCCCTAGTTATAACACTGGTCCTAGTTATAACACTCCCTAGTTATAACACTCCCTAGTTATAACACTGGTCCTAGTTATAACACTGGTCCTAGTTATAACACTGGCCCTAGTTATAACACTGGTTCTAGTTATAACACTGGTCCTAGTTATAACACTGGTCCTAGTTATAACACTGGTCCTAGTTTTAACACTCCCTAGTTATAACACTGGTCCTAGTTATAACACTGGTTCTAGTTATAACACTGGTCCTAGTTATAACACTGGTCCTAGTTATAACACTGGTCCTAGTTATAACACTCCCTAGTTATAACACTCCCTAGTTATAACACTGGTCCTAGTTATAACACTCCCTAGTTATAACACTCCCTAGTTATAACACTCCCTAGTTATAACACTGGTCCTAGTTATAACACTGGTCCTAGTTATAACACTGGCCCTAGTTATAACACTGGTTCTAGTTATAACACTGGTCCTAGTTATAACACTGGTCCTAGTTATAACACTGGTCCTAGTTATAACACTGGTCCTAGTTATAACATTGCTTCTAGTTATAACACTGGTCCTAGTTATAACACTGGTCCTAGTTATAACACTGGTCCTAGTTATAACACTGGTCCTAGTTATAACACTGGTCCTAGTTATAACACTGGTTCTAGTTATAACACTGGTTCTAGTTATAACACTGGTTCTAGTTGTAACACTGGTTCTAGTTATAACACTCCCTAGTTATAACACTGGTCCTAGTTATAACACTGGTCCTAGTTATAACACTGGTCCTAGTTATAACACTCCCTAGTTATAACACTGGTCCTAGTTATAACACTGGTCCTAGTTATAACACTGGTCCTAGTTATAACACTGGTCCTAGTTATAACACTCCCTAGTTATAACACTCCCTAGTTATAACACTCCCTAGTTATAACACTGGTCCTAGTTATAACCCTTGTCCTAGTTATACACTGGTCCTAGTTATAACACTGGTCGTAGTTATAACACTCCCTAGTTATAACACTGGTTCTAGTTATAACACTGGTCCTAGTTATAACACTCCCTAGTTATAACACTCCCTAGTTATAACACTCCCTAGTTATAACACTGGTTCTAGTTATAACACTGGTCCTAGTTATAACACTGGTTGTAGTTATAACACTGGTCCTAGTTATAACACTGGTCCTAGTTATAACACTGGTCCTAGTTTTTAACCACTCCCTAGTTATAACACTGGTCCTAGTTATAACACTGGTTCTAGTTATAACACTGGTCCTAGTTATAACACTGGTCCTAGTTATAACACTGGTCCTAGTTATAACACTCCCTAGTTATAACACTCCCTAGTTATAACACTGGTCCAGTTATAACACTCCCTAGTTATAACACTCCCTAGTTATAACACTCCCTAGTTATAACACTGGTCCTAGTTATAACACTCCCTAGTTATAACACTCCCTAGTTATAACACTCCCTAGTTATAACACTGGTCCTAGTTATAACACTCCCTAGTTATAACACTCCCTAGTTATAAACACTGGTCCTAGTTATAACACTGGTCCTAGTTATAACACTCCCTATTTATAACACTTCCTAGTTATAACACTCCTTAGTTATAACACTCCCTAGTTATAACACTCCCTAGTTATAACACTCCCTAGTTATAACACTGGTCCTAGTTATAACACTGGTCCTAGTTATAACACTGGTCCTAGTTATAACACTGGGTTCTAGTTATAACACTGGTTCTAGTTATAACACTGGTTCTAGTTATAACACTCCCTAGTTATAACACTGGTCCTAGTTATAACACTGGTCCTAGTTATAACACTGGTCCTAGTTATAACACTGCCTAGTTATAACACTGGTCCTAGTTATAACACTGGTCCTAGTTATAACACTCCCTAGTTATAACACTCCCTAGTTATAACACTCCCTAGTTATAACACTCCCTAGTTATAACACTCCCTAGTTATAACACTCCCTAGTTATAACACTGGTCCTAGTTATAACACTGGTTCTAGTTATAACACTGGTCCTAGTTATAACACTCCCTAGTTATAACACTCCCTAGTTATAACACTGGTTCTAGTTATAACACTGGTTCTAGTTATAACACTGGTTCTAGTTTATAACACTCCCTAGTTATAACACTGGTCCTAGTTATAACACTGGTCCTAGTTATAACACTGGTCCTAGTTATAACACTGGTCCTAGTTATAACACTGGTTCTAGTTATAACACTGGTTCTAGTTGTAACACTGGTTCTAGTTATAACACTCCCTAGTTATAACACTGGTCCTAGTTATAACACTGGTCCTAGTTATAACACTGGTCCTAGTTATAACACTGGTCCTAGTTATAACACTGCCTAGTTATAACACTCCCTAGTTATAACACTGGTCCTAGTTATAACACTGGTCCTAGTTATAACACTCCCTAGTTATAACACTGGTCCTAGTTATAACACTGGTCCTAGTTATAACACTGGTCCTAGTTATAACACTGGTCCTAGTTATAACACTCCCTAGTTATAACACTCCCTAGTTATAACACTCCCTAGTTATAACACTGGTCCTAGTTATAACCCTTGTCCTAGTTATAACACTGGTCCTAGTTATAACACTGGTCGTAGTTATAACACTCCCTAGTTATAACACTGGTTCTAGTTATAACACTGGTCCTAGTTATAACACTCCCTAGTTATAACACTCCCTAGTTATAACACTCCCTAGTTATAACACTGGTTCTAGTTATAACACTGGTCCTAGTTATAACACTGGTTGTAGTTATAACACTGGTCCTAGTTATAACACTGGTCCTAGTTATAAACACTGGTCCTAGTTATAACACTCCCTAGTTATAACACTCCCTAGTTATAACACTTCCTAGTTATAACACTGGTCCTAGTTATAACACTCCCTAGTTATAACACTCCCTAGTTATAACACTCCCTAGTTATAACACTGGTCCTAGTTATAACACTCCCTAGTTATAACACTCCCTAGTTATAACACTGGTCCTAGTTATAGACACTGGTCCTAGTTATAACACTCCCTATTTATAACACTCCCTAGTTATAACACTCCTTAGTTATAACACTCCCTAGTTATAACACTCCCTAGTTATAACACTCCGTAGTTATAACACTCCCTAGTTATAACACTCCCTAGTTATAACACTCCCTAGTTATAACACTCCTAGTTATAACACTCCTCAGTTATAACACTCCCTAGTTATAACACTCCCTAGTTATAACACTCCCTAGTTATAACACTGGTCCTAGTTATAACACTGGTCCTAGTTATAACACTGGTCTAGTTATAACACTGGTTCTAGTTATAACACTGGTTCTAGTTATAACACTGGTTCTAGTTATAACACTCCCTAGTTATAACACTGGTCCTAGTTATAACACTGGTCCTAGTTATAACACTGGTCCTAGTTATAACACTCCCTAGTTATAACACTGGTCCTAGTTATAACACTGGTCCTAGTTATAACACTGGTCCTAGTTATAACACTGGTCCTAGTTATAACACTCCCTAGTTATAACACTCCCTAGTTATAACACTCCCTAGTTATAACACTGGTCCTAGTTATAACACTGGTCCTAGTTATAACACTGGTCCTAGTTATAACACTCCCTAGTTATAACACTGGTTCTAGTTATAACACTGGTCCTAGTTATAACACTCCCTAGTTATAACACTGGTTCTAGTTATAACACTGGTCCTAGTTATAACACTCCCTAGTTATAACACTCCCTAGTTATAACACTCCCTAGTTATAACACTCCCTAGTTATAACACTGGTCCTAGTTATAACACTCCCTAGTTATAACACTCCCTAGTTATAACACTGGTCCTAGTTATAACACTCCCTAGTTATAACACTCCCTAGTTATAACACTGGTCCTAGTTATAACACTGGTCCTAGTTATAACACTCCTAGTTATAACACTCCCTAGTTATAACACTCCTTAGTTATAACACTCCCTAGTTATAACACTCCCTAGTTATAACACTCCCTAGTTATAACACTCCCTAGTTATAACACTCCCTAGTTGTAACACTCCCTAGTTGTAACACTCCTAGTTATAACACTCCCTAGTTGTAACACTCCCTAGTTATAACACTGGTTCTAGTTATAACACTCCCTAGTTATAACACTGGTTCTAGTTATAACACTCCCTAGTTATAACACTCCCTAGTTATAACACTCCCTAGTTATAACACTGGTCCTAGTTATAACACTCCCTAGTTATAACACTCCCTAGTTATAACACTCCCTAGTTATAACACTCCCTAGTTATAACACTCCTTAGTTATAACACTCCCTAGTTATAACACTGGTCCTAGTTATAACACTGGTTCTAGTTATAACACTCCCTAGTTATAACACTCCCTAGTTATAACACTAGTCCTAGTTATAACACTCCCTAGTTATAACACTCCCTAGTTATAACACTCCCTAGTTATAACACTGGTCCTAGTTATAACACTCCCTAGTTATAACACTCCCTAGTTATAACACTCCCTAGTTATAACACTCCCTAGTTATAACACTCCCTAGTTATAACACTGGTCCTAGTTATAACACTCCCTAGTTATAACACTGGTCCTAGTTATAACACTCCCTAGTTATAACACTCCCTAGTTATAACACTCCCTAGTTATAACACTCCCTAGTTATAACACTGGTCCTAGTTATAACACTGTTCCTAGTTATAACACTCCCTAGTTATAACACTCCCTAGTTATAACACTCCCTAGTTATAACACTCCCTAGTTATAACACTCCCTAGTTATAACACTGGTCCTAGTTATAACACTCCCTAGTTATAACACTCCCTAGTTATAACACTCCCTAGTTATAACACTCCCTAGTTATAACACTCCTTAGTTATAACACTCCTTAGTTATAACACTGGTCCTAGTTATAACACTCCCTAGTTATAACACTCCCTAGTTATAACACTCCTAGTTATAACACTCCCTAGTTATAACACTCCCTAGTTATAACACTCCCTAGTTATAACACTCCCTAGTTATATCACTGGTCCTAGTTATAACACTCCCTAGTTATAACACTGGTCCTAGTTATAACACTCCCTAGTTATAACACTCCCTAGTTATACACTCCCTAGTTATAACACTCCCTAGTTATAACACTCCCTAGTTATAACATTGGTCCTAGTTATAACACTCCCTAGTTATAACACTCCCTAGTTATAACACTCCCTAGTTATAACACTCCCTAGTTATAACACTGGTCCTAGTTATAACACTCCCTAGTTATAACACTGGTCCTAGTTATAACACTCCCTAGTTATAACACTCCCTAGTTATAACACTCCCATAGTTATAACACTGGTCCTAGTTATAACACTCCCTAGTTATAACACTCCCTATTATAACACTCCCTAGTTATAACACTCCCTAGTTATAACACTCCTTAGTTATAACACTCCTTAGTTATAACACTGGTCCTAGTTATAACACTCCCTAGTTATAACACTCCCTAGTTATAACACTCCCTAGTTATAACACTCCCTAGTTATAACACTCCCTAGTTATAACACTCCCTAGTTATAACACTCCCTAGTTATATCACTGGTCCTAGTTATAACACTCCCTAGTTATAACACTGGTCCTAGTTATAACACTCCCTAGTTATAACACTCCCTAGTTATAACACTCCCTAGTTATAACACTCCCTAGTTATAACACTCCCTAGTTATAACATTGGTCCTAGTTATAACACTCCCTAGTTATAACACTCCCTAGTTATAACACTCCCTAGTTATAACACTCCCTAGTTATAACACTCCCTAGTTATAACACTGGTCCTAGTTATAACACTCCCTAGTTATAACACTGGTCCTAGTTATAACACTCCCTAGTTATAACACTCCATAGTTATAACACTCCCTAGTTATAACACTCCTTAGTTATAACACTCCCTAGTTATAACACTGGTCCTAGTTATAACACTCCCTAGTTATAACACTCCCTAGTTATAACACTCCCTAGTTATAACACTCCCTAGTTATAACACTCCCTAGTTATAACACTGGTCCTAGTTATAACACTGGTCCTAGTTATAACACTGGTCCTAGTTATAACACTGGTCCTAGTTATAACACTGGTCCTAGTTATAACACTGGTCCTAGTTATAACACTGGTCCTAGTTATAACACTGGTCCTAGTTATAACACTCCCTAGTTATAACACTATTTCTATTTATAACACTCCCTAGTTATAACACTCCCTAGTTATAACACTCCCTAGTTATAACACTCCCTAGTTATAACACTGGTCCTAGTTATAACACTGGTCCTAGTGTATAACACTGGTCCTAGTTTAACACTGGTCCTAGTTATAACCTGGTCCTAGTTATAACACTGGTCCCTAGTTATAACACTCCTTAGTTCTATTTATAACACTCCCTAGTTATAACACTCCCTAGTTATAACACTCCCTAGTTATAACACTCCCTAGTTATAACACTGGTCCTAGTTATAACACTGGTCCTAGTTATAACACTGGTCCTAGTTATAACACTGGTCCTAGTTATAACACTGGTCCTAGTTATAACACTGGTCCTAGTTATAACACTCCCTAGTTATAACACTAGTTCTATTTATAACACTCCCTAGTTATAACACTCCCTAGTTATAACACTCCCTAGTTATAACACTGGTCCTAGTTATAACACTGGTCCTAGTTATAACACTCCCTAGTTATAACACTCCCTAGTTATAACACTGGTCCTAGTTATAACACTGGTCCTAGTTATAACACTGGTCCTAGTTATAACACTCCCTAGTTATAACACTGGTCCTAGTTATAACACTGGTCCTAGTTATAACACTCCCTAGTTATAACACTGGTCCTAGTTATAACACTGGTCCTAGTTATAACACTCCCTAGTTATAACACTGGTCCTAGTTATAACACTGGTCCTAGTTACAACACTGGTCCTAGTTATAACACTGGTCCTAGTTATAACACTGGTCCTAGTTATAACACTGGTCCTAGTTATAACACTGGTCCTAGTTATAACACTGGTCCTAGTTATAACACTGGTCCTAGTTATAACACTCCCTAGTTATAACACTGGTCCTAGTTATAACACTGGTCCTAGTTATAACACTGGTCCTAGTTATAACACTGGTCCTAGTTATAACACTGGTCCTAGTTATAACACTCCCTAGTTATAACACTGGTCCTAGTTATAACACTCCCTAGTTATAACACTGGTTCTAGTTATAACACTGGTCCTAGTTATAACACTCCCTAGTTATAACACTGGTCCTAGTTATAACACTCCCTAGTTATAACACTGGTCCTAGTTATAACACTCCCTAGTTATAACACTGGTCCTAGTTATAACACTCCCTAGTTATAACACTCCCTAGTTATAACACTGGTCCTAGTTATAACACTCCCTAGTTATAACACTGGTCCTAGTTATAACACTCCCTAGTTATAACACTGGTCCTAGTTATAACACACCCTAGTTATAACACTGGTCCTAGTTATAACACTGGTCCTAGTTATAACACTCCCTAGTTATAACACTGGTCCTAGTTATAACACTGGTCCTAGTTATAACACTGGTCCTAGTTATAACACTGGTCCTAGTTATAACACTGCCTAGTTATAACACTCCCTAGTTATAACACTGGTCCTAGTTATAACACTGGTCCTAGTTATAACACTGGTCCTAGTTATAACACTCCCTAGTTATAACACTGGTCCTAGTTATAACACTGGTCCTAGTTATAACACTCCCTAGTTATAACACTGGTCCTAGTTATAACACTGGGTACCCCTAGTTATAACACTGGTCCTAGTTATAACACTGGTCCTAGTTATAACACTGGTCCTAGTTATAACACTGGTCCTAGTTATAACACTGGTCCTAGTTATAACACTGGTCCTAGTTATAACACTGGTCCTAGTTATAACACTGGTCCTAGTTATAACACTGGTCCTAGTTATAACACTGGTCCTAGTTATAACACTGCCCTAGTTATAACACTCCCTAGTTATAACACTGGTCCTAGTTATAACACTGGTCCTAGTTATAACACTGGTCCTAGTTATAACACTCCCTAGTTATAACACTGGTTCTAGTTATAACACTGGTCCTAGTTATAACACTCCCTAGTTATAACACTGGTCCTAGTTATAACACTCCCTAGTTATAACACTGGTCCTAGTTATAACACTCCCTAGTTATAACACTCCCTAGTTATAACACTGGTCCTAGTTATAACACTCCCTAGTTATAACACTGGTCCTAGTTATAACACTCCCTAGTTATAACACTGGTCCTAGTTATAACACTCCCTAGTTATAACACTGGTCCTAGTTATAACACTGGTCCTAGTTATAACACTGGTCCTAGTTATAACACTGGTCCTAGTTATAACACTGCCTAGTTATAACACTCCCTAGTTATAACACTGGTTCTAGTTATAACACTGGTCCTAGTTATAACACTGGTCCTAGTTATAACACTGGTCCTAGTTATAACACTGGTCCTAGTTATAACACTGGTCCTAGTTATAACACTGGTTCTAGTTATAACACTGGTCCTAGTTATAACACTCCCTAGTTATAACACTGGTCCTAGTTATAACACTCCCTAGTTATAACACTGGTCCTAGTTATAACACTCCCTAGTTATAACACTGGTCCTAGTTATAACACTGGTCCTAGTTATAACACTCCCTAGTTATAACACTGGTCCTAGTTATAACACTGGTCCTAGTTATAACACTCCCTAGTTATAACACTGGTCCTAGTTATAACACTGGTCCTAGTTATAACACTCCCTAGTTATAACACTCCCTAGTTATAACACTCCCTAGTTATAACACTGGTCCTAGTTATAACACTCCCTAGTTATAACACTCCCTAGTTATAACACTCCCTAGTTATAACACTGGTCCTAGTTATAACACTCCCTAGTTATAACACTGGTCCTAGTTATAACACTGGTCCTAGTTATAACACTGGTCCTAGTTATAACACTGGTCCTAGTTATAACACTAGTCCTAGTTATAACACTGGTCCTAGTTATAACACTGGTCCTAGTTATAACACTGGTCCTAGTTATAACACTGGTTCTAGTTATAACACTCCCTAGTTATAACACTCCCTAGTTATAACACTGGTCCTAGTTATAACACTCCCTAGTTATAACACTGGTCCTAGTTATAAACACTCCCTAGTTATAACACTGGTCCTAGTTATAACACTGGTCCTAGTTATAACACTCCCTAGTTATAACACTGGTCCTAGTTATAACACTGGTCCTAGTTATAACACTCCCTAGTTATAACACTGGTCCTAGTTATAACACTCCCTAGTTATAACACTGGTCCTAGTTATAACACTCCCTAGTTATAACACTGGTCCCTAGTTATAACACTGGTCCTAGTTATAACACTGGTCCTAGTTATAACACTGGTCCTAGTTATAACACTGGTCCTAGTTATAACACTGGTCCTAGTTATAACACTCCCTAGTTATAACACTCCCTAGTTATAACACTCCTTAGTTATAACACTCCCTAGTTATAACACTCCCTAGTTATAACACTCCCTAGTTATAACACTCCCTAGTTATAACACTCCCTAGTTATAACACTGGTCCTAGTTATAACACTCCCTAGTTATAACACTGGTCCTAGTTATAACACTCCCTAGTTATAACACTGGTCCTAGTTATAACACTGGTCCTAGTTATAACACTCCCTAGTTATAACACTGGTCCTAGTTATAACACTGGTCCTAGTTATAACACTGGTCCTAGTTATAACACTGGTCCTAGTTATAACACTCCCTAGTTATAACACTAGTCCTAGTTATAACACTCCCTAGTTATAACACTCCCTAGTTATAACACTCCCTAGTTATAACACTCCCTAGTTATAACACTCCCTAGTTATAACACTCCCTAGTTATAACACTCCCTAGTTATAACACTCCCTAGTTATAACACTCCCTAGTTATAACACTCCCTAGTTATAACACTCCCTAGTTATAACACTGTCCTAGTTATAACACTCCCTAGTTATAACACTGGTTCTAGTTATAACACTCCCTAGTTATAACACTCCCTAGTTATAACACCCTAGTTAAACACTCCCTAGTTATAACACTCCCTAGTTATAACACTCCCTAGTTATAACACTCCCTAGTTATAACACTCCCTAGTTATAACACTCCCTTAGTTATAACACTCCTTAGTTATAACACTCCCTAGTTATAACACTCCCTAGTTATAACACTCCCTAGTTATAACACTCCCTAGTTACACTAGTTATAACACTCCCTAGTTATAACACTCCCTAGTTATAACACTCCCTAGTTATAACACTCCCTAGTTATAACACTCCCTAGTTATAACACTCCCTAGTTATAACACTCCCTAGTTATAACACTCCCTAGTTATAACACTCCCTAGTTATAACACTCCCTAGTTATAACACTGGTCCTAGTTATAACACTCCCTAGTTATAACACTGGTTCTAGTTATAACACTCCCTAGTTATAACACTCCCTAGTTATAACACTCCCTAGTTATAACACTCCCTAGTTATAACACTCCCTAGTTATAACACTCCCTAGTTATAACACTCCCTAGTTATAACACTCCTACTCATTACAGTTTTTTTCATGTTTGACTATTTTCTACATTGTAGAAACGTGCTGAACACATCACAACTATGAAATAACAATAACACATAACAAAAAGTGTTAAACAAATCAAAATATATTTTAGATTCTTCAAAGTAGCTACCCCTTGCCTTGATGACAGCTTTGCACACTCTTGGCATTCTCTCAACCAGCTTCACCTGGAATGCTTTCCCAACAGTCTTGAAGGAGTTCCCACATATGCTGAGCACTTGTTAGCTGCTTTTCCTTCACTCTCCGGTCCAACTCCTCCCAAACCATCTCAGTTGGGTTGAGGTCGGGTGATTGTGGAGGCCAGGTCATCTGATGCAGCACTCCATCACTCTCCTTCTTGGTCAAATAGCCCTTACACAGCCTGGAGGAGTGTTGGAGTATGTCAGGGGCACACTGCAACACTCAGACATAATTTACAAACCAAACATGTGCCTAGTGAGTCCGCCATATCAGAGGCATTTGGGATGAACCAGGGATGTTTTCTTGATAAGTGATTAAATTGGACCATTTTCCTGTCTTGTTAAGCATTCGAAATGTAACCATTTATTTATTTATTTGAATTTTACCCCCTTTTCTCCCCAATTTCGTGGTATCCAATTGTTAGTAGTTACTATCTTGTCTCATCGCTACAACTCCCGTACGGGCTCGGGAGAGACGAAGGTCGAGAGCCATGCGTCCTCCGAAACACAACCCAACCCAACTGCTTCTTAACACAGCGCGCCTCCAACCCGGAAGCCAGCCGCACCAATGTGTCGGAGGAAACACCGTACACCTGGCGAGACAAGGATCTCCCTGCCGGCCAAACCCTCCCTAACCCGGACGACGCTAGGCCAATTGGGCGTCGCCTGACGGGCCTCCTGGTCACGGCCGGCTGCAACAGAGCCTGGGCTCGAACCCAAAGTCTCTGGTGGCACAGCTAGCACAACGATGCAGTGCCCTAGACTCTGGAGTAAAAATTACATTATTTTCTTTAGGAATGTAGGAATTTCTTTAGGAATGTAGGAATTTCTTTAGGAATGTGGAGTAAAAGTAAAAGTTGGCAAAAATATAAATGGTAAAGTATAGATATCCAAAAATGTATTCAAGTATTTTACTCCACTGGCACTGAAGGCCTTATTGTGACTGAGAATATCCAAGTTATACAGTCATTCTGTTTCACCTGAACATTAAGTGTTGCCTCTACCGTCTCAGGTGAGTGTTTCCCTGTACTGTACATTCTTCCATGTAATGTTTAGCATTGCAGAGGAGAACGTGACAGAAAATCTGAGTCAGTGTTAACCTTTCCAGGACGAAACTTCAGTGTGAGATTGAATTCAGACAGCTCCGCCACCCACCAATGACTGGTGGCATTCAGTCTTGCTGTAGTTAGTGTATACTGTATGTCAATGGGTTATTATCACTGTACACTGTCACAGAGGAAGCATACAATAAGTCATCTCGGAACCGCTCAGTCACTGCCCATTTGAGGGCCAAGACTTCTAGTTTCCCCGAGTGAAGGTGATAGTTTCTCTCTGCTTGTGTCAGGGTGAGGAGACATATCCAATGACTTTGCCACTTTGTCGTTGGTATAACACTCCTCACAATCTCTCCTCGGAGGAGTCAACGTGCAAGATAAAAGGCTCCTGAAAATCTGGGTAAGCAAGCACATGTTGATTAATCAACAGACTCACCAAGCGTTCTAATGTTCTCTGGTGAGCATCTTCCCATCTGGGTAAGCAAGCACATGTTGATTAATCAACAGACTCACCAAGCGTTCTAATGTTCTCTGGTGAGCATCTTCCCATCTGGGTAAGCAAGCACATGTTGATTAATCAACAGACTCACCAAGCGTTCTAATGTTCTCTGGTGAGCATCTTCCCATCTGGGTAAGCAAGCACATGTTGATTAATCAACAGACTCACCAAGCGTTCTAATGTTCTCTGGTGAGCATCTTCCCATCTGGGTAAGCAAGCACATGTTGATTAATCTACAGACTCACCAAGCATTCTAATGTTCTCTGGTGAGCACCTTCCCATCTGGGTAAGCAAGCACATGTTGATTAATCAACAGACTCACCAAGCGTTCTAATGTTCTCTGGTGAGCATCTTCCCATCTGGGTAAGCAAGCACATGTTGATTAATCAACAGACTCACCAAGCGTTCTAATGTTCTCTGGTGAGCATCTTCCCATCTGGGTAAGCAAGCACATGTTGATTAATCAACAGACTCACCAAGCGTTCTAATGTTCTCTGGTGAGCATCTTCCCATCTACCTTTCTGGAGGAGCCTTTTCCAACTGCATCGCTATCTTGGTCCTTCGCTTCCCGGATGTCTGAGGGTACAGACAATCACTGTTAAACATTACTATACAGACAATCACTGTTAAACATTACTATACAGACAATCACTGTTAAACATTACTATACAGACAATCACTGTTAAACATTACTATACAGACAATCACTGTCAACATCTCCTTCAAAAGAACTCCTGTATAGTCCACTAAAGATTCACCAGAACTTCTTCTCTCCTCAGATTGTTTTTAATTGTACGGTTGCCTCATTAGCAGCTAAATCCATTGTGACTTGTATTAAATAACACAAGTCTTATTTAAAAGGAGAGGTTCTTTCAGATGCCTCAGTGAAAACACAACTACTGTACTGGGGCATTCTCTCTGTGGTTCACAGCAGTCATTTAGAGAATCGTTTCATCTAGAGCTTAGAGACAGAGGAGACATCTTGTTCCCCATAGAGCCCTGCTCAAACGTAGTATACTATGTACATTTTAATAATTTAGCAGAGAATCTTATCCAGAGCCACTTACAGTTAGTTCATTCATCTTCAGATAGCTAGGTGGGACAACCACATATCACAGTAGTTAGTATATTCATCTTCAGATAGCTAGGTGAGACAACCTCATATATCACAGTAGTTAGTATATTCATCTTCAGATAGCTAGGTGGGACAACCACATATCACAGTAGTTAGTATATTCAGATAGCTAGGTGGGACAACCACATATCACAGTAGTTAGTATATTCAGATAGCTAGGTGGGACAACCACATCACAGTAGTTAGTATATTCAGATAGCTAGGTGGGACAACCACATATCACAGTAGTTAGTATATTCAGATAGCTAGGTGGGACAACCACATATCACAGTAGTTAGTATATTCAGATAGCTAGGTGAGACAACCACATATCACAGTAGTTAGTATATTCAGATAGCTAGGTGAGACAACCACATATCACAGTAGTTAGTATATTCAGATAGCTAGGTGGGACAACCACATATCACAGTAGTTGGTATATTCAGATAGCTAGGTGGGACAACCACATATCACAGTAGTTAGTATATTCAGATAGCTAGGTGGGACAACCACATATCACAGTAGTTAGTATATTCAGATAGCTAGGTGAGACAACCACATATCACAGTAGTTAGTATATTCAGATAGCTAGGTGGGACAACCACATATCACAGTAGTTAGTATATTCAGATAGCTAGGTGGGACAACCACATCACAGTAGTTAGTATATTCAGATAGCTAGGTGGGACAACCACATCACAGTAGTTAGTATATTCAGATAGCTAGGTGGGACAACCACATATCCCAGTAGTTAGTATATTCAGATAGCTAGGTGGGACAACCACATATCCCAGTAGTTAGTATATTCAGATAGCTAGGTGGGACAACCACATCACAGTAGTTAGTATATTCAGATAGCTAGGTGGGACAACCACATATCCCAGTAGTTAGTATATTCAGATAGCTAGGTGGGACAACCACATATCACAGTAGTTAGTATATTCAGATAGCTAGGTGGGACAACCACATCACAGTAGTTAGTATATTCAGATAGCTAGGTGGGACAACCACATCACAGTAGTTAGTATATTCAGATAGCTAGGTGGGACAACCACATATCACAGTAGTTGGTATATTCAGATAGCTAGGTGGGACAACCACATCACAGTAGTTAGTATATTCAGATAGCTAGGTGGGACAACCACATATCACAGTAGTTAGTATATTCAGATAGCTAGGTGGGACAACCACATATCACAGTAGTTGGTATATTCAGATAGCTAGGTGGGACATCCACATATCACAGTATTTAGTATATTCAGATAGCTAGGTGAGACAACCTCATATATCACAGTAGTTAGTATATTCATCTTCAGATAGCTAGGTGGGACAACCACATATCACAGTAGTTAGTATATTCAGATAGCTAGGTGGGACAACCACATCACATTAGTTAGTATATTCAGATAGCTAGGTGAGACAACCTCATATATCACAGTAGTTAGTATATTCATCTTCAGATAGCTAGGTGAGACAACCACATATCACAGTAGTTAGTATATTCAGATAGCTAGGTGGGACAACCACATATCCCAGTAGTTAGTATATTCAGATAGCTAGGTGGGACAACCACATATCCCAGTAGTTAGTATATTCAGATAGCTAGGTGGGACAACCACATATCACAGTAGTTAGTATATTCAGATAGCTAGGTGGGACAACCACATATCACAGTAGTTAGTATATTCAGATAGCTAGGTGAGACAACCACATATCACAGTAGTTAGTATATTCAGATTGCTAGGTGAGACAACCACATATCACAGTAGTTAGTATATTCAGATAGCTAGGTGGGACAACCACATATCACAGTAGTTAGTATATTCAGATAGCTAGGTGAGAAATCCCACTACACCCTCCGATGAACCATCAGGCAAAGCATCAAAACAGGACTAAGATTGAATCCTACTATACCGGCTCTGACACTCGTCGGATGTGGCAGGGCTTGAAAACTATTACTGACAGAAAGGGAAACCCAACCGTGAGCTGCCCAGTGATGGGAGCCGGTCAGTTGTGTTGTGACAAGGTAAGGGCAGTATACAGGAGATAGCCCAATTTTGTAAAAGACCAAGTACATATTATGGCAAGAACTGCTCAAATAAGCAAAGAGAAATGATAGTCCATCATTACTTTAGTGCTGCATCAGATGACCTGGTCTCCACAACCACCCGACCTCAACCCAATTGAGATGGTTTGGGATGAGTTGGACCACAGAGGGAAGTAAAAGCAGCCAACAAGTGCTCAGCATATGAGGGAACTCCTTCAAGACTGTTGGAAAAGCATTCCATGTGACTGAAGTTGGTTGAGAGAATGCAAAGCTGTCATCAAGGCAAAGGGTGACTACATTGAATAATCTAACATCTAAAATATATTTTGATTTGCTTAACACTTTTTTTGGTTACTACATGATTCCATATGTGTTATATAATAGTTTTGATGTCTTCACTATTATTCTGCAATGTAGAAAAGAGTAAAAATAATGAAAAGCCCTTGAACGTGTAGGTGTGTCCAAACGTTTGACTGGTATTCAATGACCTAGTTTCCATGGCATTTCTTATAATGAAATAAAGATGCATTTGTGCGGTGGGAGCAGAGTGCTGCCTGATCACCCCTCTATACTGATCCTATTTAATAATGGATGATGTGGAGGGATCACAGCAGAGGACACTGGGAAACGTATACCTGCTAAGTAGGCCGTGATTGTAAATAAGAATTTGTTCTTAACTGACTTGCCTAGTTAAATAATGGGAAAGGGGGATATCTAGTCGCTTGTACAACTGAATGCATTACAGATTAAATATAATAAAATAAATTGTTTACCTTTTCCCCCAAATGAAATCACTATAGACTACGTTCCAAATGACACCATATTCTCTATGTAATGCACCCTATTCCCTATGTTGTACACCATATTCCCTGTGTAATGCACCCTATTCCCTATGTAATGCACCCTATTCCCTATGTAATGCACCCTATTCCCTATGTAATGCACCCTATTCCCTATGTTGTACACCCTATTCCCTATGTAATGCACCCTATTCCCTATGTTGTACACCATATTCCCTGTGTAATGCACCCTATTCCCTATGTAATGCACCCTATTCCCTATGTAATGCACCCTATTCCCTATGTTGTACACCCTATTCCCTATGTAATGCACCCTATTCCCTATGTAATGCACCTTATTCCCTATGTAATGCACCTTATTCCCTATGTAATGCACCCTATTCCTATGTAATGCACCCTATTCCCTATGTAATGCACCCTATTCCCTATGTTGTACACCCTATTCCCTATGTAATGCACCTTATTCCCTATGTAATGCACCCTATTCCCTATGTAATGCACCCTATTCCCTATGTAATGCACCCTATTCCCTATGTAATGCACCCTATTCCCTATGTAATGCACCCTATTCCCTATGTAATGCACCCTATTCCCTATGTAATGCACCTTATTCCCTATGTAATGCACCCTATTCCCTATGTAATGCACCCTATTCCCTATGTTGTACACCTTATTCCCTATGTAATGCACCCTATTCCCTATGTAATGCACCCTATTCCCTATGTAATGCACCCTATTCCCTATGTAATGCACCCTATTCCCTATGTTGTACACCTTATTCCCTATATAATGCACCCTATTCCCTATGTAATGCACCCTATTCCCTATGTAGTGCACTACTTTTGGCTGTACCTCTCCTCTTCTAAACCACAATCAGATTCTAATTCCTGTATAGGTTCTTAACCCTCTTCTCCAGCTAAGGTCAAAGATCACGCCAAGGCAGAAACACACTGGCTTTCAATCTCATTTCCCATCTATAAATAGTTACAACATGTGGTTAGTTATTTGTTTGCGAATCTTGAAAGGGGAAATCCGTAGTTGAAACAATACCAAAGCGTTTCCCCCAACACTGTTTCAGTAAAAAGTTGAGGGACGGGGCTGGAGAAATGTAACTGCTCTTTAATTCATAGACGGAGCTCTGGATGCAAGGACGGACCCTCCATCATATCTAAATGAGAGTTTTAACTATGTTATCAGGCTATACAGTGTTTGTTTACAATTACAACGTTTACAAACAGTGGAGTGAAACAAGCATAAATGTAGGGTTCTGATGGGGTACGACAGTTGAATTAAGTTCATGATGCATTTATAAGTTATTCTTCAAGACTACATGGGTGTATGTCATTACATGGGTGTATATCATGGCATTACATGGGTGTATGTCATTACATGGGTGTATGTCATTACATGGGTGTATGTCATTACATGGGTGTATAGCATTACATGGGTGTATGTCATTACATGGGTGTATGTCATGGCATTACATGGGTGTATGTCATTACATGAGTGTATGTCATTACATGAGTGTATGTCATTACATGAGTGTATGTCATTACATGGGTGTATATCATGTCATTACATGGGTGTATATCATGTCATTACATGGGTGTATATAATTACATGGGTGTATATCATGTCATTACATGGGTGTATATCATGTCATTACATGGGTGTATATAATTACATGGGTGTATATCATGTCATTACATGGGTGTATGTCATTACATGGGTGTATATCATGCCATTTCATGGGTGTATGTCATTACATGAGTGTGTGTCATTACATGGGTGTATATAATTACATGGATGTATATCATATCATTACATGGGTGTATATCATTACATGGGTGTGTGTCATTACATGGGTGCATATCATGTCATTACATGGGTGTATATCATATCATTATATGGGTGTGTGTCATTACATGGGTGTATATCATATCATTACATGGGTGTATGTCATTACATTACATGGGTGTGTGTCATTACATTACATGGGTGTGTGTCATTACATTACATGGGTGTGTGTCATTACATGGGTGTGTGTCATTACATGGGTGTGTGTCATTACATGGGTGTATGTCATTACATGGGTGTATGTCATTACATGGGTGTGTGTCATTACATGGGTGTATGTCATTACATGGGTGTATGTCATTACATGGGTGTGTGTCATTACATGGGTGTGTGTCATTACATGGGTGTGTGTCATTACATGGGTGTGTGTCATTACATGGGTGTGTGTCATTACATGGGTGTGTGTCATTAATTTATACGTCCAAAATGGATCATGAAGATAAGGTCATATATTTGTCTTTGAATTCAGGTTCTTCTCCCATGAATGAAGAGGAGAACCACATTCTGGGAGCTTTTCATGTCAGTCTGCTAGAGATAATACTTTTTGTTCTACTGTTCTGGGAAGAAACACATGAATTCCAGGAAGAATGATGCATAATGTCCCAGTCTAATTAGCAAGTCCTAGTGGAGTGCAGTTGAATGTATAAAACATGGCTGCATAGTGATGACAGGTCAAGAGACACCAGCTGGTTCCTATCAGCACATACTGTCAAATCAACCTGTTCCACTCCAAAAAGCCCTCTGGTGCTCTATACCGTACCTCTCTCCCTCTCTCTCTCTACCTCTCTCCCTCTCTTCTCTCTACCTCTCTCCCTCTCTCTCTCTACCTCTCTCCCTCTCTACCCCTCTCCCTCTCCCTCTCTACCTCTCTCTCTGTCTCTCTCTCTCTCGCTCTCTCTACCTCTCTCTCTCTACCCCTCTCTCTGCCTCTCTCTCCTACCCCCTCTCTCTGCCTCTCTCTCTTCTCTCTCTCTCTCTCTGCTCTCTCTCTCTCTCTCTCTCTCTCTCTCCTCTCTCTCTACCTCTCTACCCCTCCTCTACCTCTCTTCTTTCTCCTCTACCTCTCTCTCTTTCTCTCTCTACCTCTCTCTCTTTCTCTCTCTACCTCTCTCTCTTTCTCTCTCTACCTCTCTCTCTACCTCTCTCTCTACCTCTCTCTTACCCCTCTCTCTACCTCTCTCTCTTTCTCTCTCTCTACCTCTCTCTCTTTCTCTCTCTCTACCTCTCTCTCTTTCTCTCTCTCTCAATTCAATTTGAGGGAGAGAGAATAAACACTTAGTGAAATAAACAATAAAACATTAACACTAAACATTACTCATATTATGTATATATACAGTGTTGTATAATGATGTGCAAATTGTTCAAGTACAAAATATTTAAAACATAAATATAGGTGGTATTTCTAATGGTGTTTGTTCTTCACTGGTTGCCCTTTTCTTGTGGCAGCAGGTCACAAATATTGCTGCTGTGATGTCACATTGTGGTATTTCACCCAATATATATGGGTTTCTTTGTGGGTCTGTGTAATCTGAGGGAACTATGTGTCTCGGGGCGACAGGTAACCTAGTGGTTAGAGCGTAGGGCCAATAACTGAAAGGTTGCTGGATCAAATCCCCTAGCTGACAGGGTATAAATCTGTTGTTCTGCCCCCGAACAAGGCAGTTAACCCACTATTCCCCCGTAGGCCGTCATTGTAAATAAGAATTTGATCTTAACTGACTTGCCTAGTCAAATAAAGGTTAAAAAAAATATGGTCATATATTTGGCAGGAGGTGAGGAAGTGCAGCTCGGTTTCCACCTCATTTTGTGGGCAGTGTGCACATAGCCTGTCTTCTCTTGAGAGCCAGGTCTGCCTACGGCGGCCTTTCTCAACAGCAAGGATATGCTCACTGAGTCTGTACATAGTCAAAGATTTCCTAAATGTTGGGTCAGTTACAGTGGTCAGGTATTCTGCCACTGTGTACTCTCTGTTTTGTGTCAAAAAGCATTCTAGTTTGCTCAGTTTTTTTGTTAATTCCTTCCAATGTGTCAAGTAATTCTCTTTTAGTTTTTTCATGATTTTGTTGGGTCTAATTGTGCTGCTGTCCTAGGTCTCTGTGGGGTTTGTTTGTGTTTGTGAAATGAGCCCCAGGACCAGCTTGCTTCGGGGACTCTTCTCTAGGTTCATTTCTCTGTACTGTAGGTGATGGCTTTGTTATGGAAGGTTTGGGAATCGCTTTCTTTTAAGTGGTTGTAGAATTTAACAGTTCTTTCCGGGTTTTTGACAATTTGCAGGTATCAGCCTAATTCTGCTCTGCATGCATAATTTGCTGTTTTACGTTGTACACTGAGAATATTTTTGCAGAATTCTGCATGCAGAGTCTCAATTTGATGTTTATCCCATTTTGTGAATTCTTGGTTGGTGAGCGGACCCCAGACCTCACAACCATAAAGGGCAATGTGTTCTATGACTGATTCAAGTATTTTTTAACTAGATCCTAATTGGTATGTTGCATTTTATGTTTTTTTTGATGGCATAGAAGGCCCTTCTTGCCTTGTTTCTCAGCTCAGCTCGTTCACAGCTTTGTGGAAGTTACCTGTGGCGCTGATGTTTAGGTCAAGGTATGTATAGTGTTTTGTGTGCTCTAGGGCAACGGTGTCTAGATGGAATTTGTATTTTTCGGTCTTGGGAACTGTCCCTTTTTTGGAAAACCATTAATTTGGTTTTACTGAGATTTACTGTCAGGGCCCAGGGCTGACAGAATCTGTGCAGAAGATCTAGGTGTAGGCTTCAGATTCTCGTAGGATGAGGCCGGGTGCAGCAGACTGTTCTAGTGCCCGCGCCAATTCGTTGATATATATATGTTGAAGAGGGTGGGGCTTAAGCTGCATCCCTGTCTCACTCCACGGCCCTGTGGAAAGAAATTTGTGTGTTCTTTGCCAGTTTTAACCGCACACTTGTTGTTTGTGTACATGGATTTTATAATGTCGTATCTTTTCCCCCCCAACACCACTTTCCATCAATTTGTATAGCAGACCCTTGTGCCAAATTGAGTCGGAAGCTTTTTGAAATCAACAGAGCATGAGAAGACTTTGCCTTTGTTTTTGGTTTGTTTGGTTGTCAATTAGGGTGTGCAGGGTGAATATGTGGTCTGTCGTATGGTAATTTGGTAAAAAGCCAATTTGACGTTTTCTCAGTACATTGTTTTCATTGAGGAAATGTACGATTCTGCTGTTAATGATAATGCAGAGGATTTTCCCAAGGTTGCTGTTGACGCATATCCCACAGTAGTTATTGGGGTCAAATTTGTCTCCACTTTTGTGGATTGGGGTGATCAGTCCTTGGTTCCAAATATTGGGGAGATGCCAGAGCCAAGGATGATGTTAAAGAGTTTAAGTATAGCCAATTGGAACTTGTGGTCTGTATATTTGATCATTTATGTAGGATACCCACAGATGCAGGGTTTGTAGTTAGTTGTTTAGTTTATTCAGTGTAATTGGAGAATCCAGTGGGTTCTGGTAGTCTTTAATAGTTGATTCTAAGATTTGTATTTGATCATGTATATGTTTTTGCTCTTTGTTCTTTATTATAGAGACAAAAAAATTGGAGAAGTGGTTTACCCATACATCTCCGTTAGATTATATGGATTCTTCAATGACATTGAGCTGATTTCTGACATGCTGTTCCTTCTTTTTCCGTAGTGTATTTCTGTATTGTTTTAGTGATTCACCATAGTGAAAGCTTGGACTCAGGTTTTCTGGGTCTCTATGTTTTTGATTGGATAGGTCTCTCAATTTCTTTCTTAGGTTTTGCATTCTTCATCAAACCATTTGTCTTTGACATTTTTATATTTGAAAATAAAATATACTGTTTAGGTTTTCAACTGGCAAGTTTACACCTTCACTATTACAGTGAAACATTTTGTCCAGGAAATTGTCTAGAAGGGTTTGAATTTATTGTTGCCTAATAGGTTTCCACACTGCTTTCCTTCCATCTATAGCATTTCTTAATATTATTCAGCTCCTTTGGCTTTGATTGAGCATTGCTCTGTTCAAGTAGACTGGGATTTTGCTGTGGTCTGATAGAGGTTTCAGTGGGCTGACTGTGAATGTTCTGGGAGACGCTGGGTTGAGGTCGGTGATAAAGTAGTCTACAGTACTTCTGCCAAGAGATGAGCTATATGTGTACCTACCATAGGAGTCCCCTTGAAGCCTACCATTGACTATGTACATACCCAGCGTACAACAGAGCTGCAGGAGTTTTGACCCATTTTTGTTGTCATAGTTGTGCCTAGGGGGTGTATGGAGCAGGGAATGCTGTCACCTCCAGGTAGGTGTTTGTCCCCCTGTGTGCTGAGGGTGTTAGATTCTTGTCCAGTTCTGGCATTTAGGTCACCACAGACTAGTACATGTCCCTGGGCCTGGAAATGATTGATTCCCCCCTCCAGGATGGAGAAGCTGTCTTCATTAGAGTACACAGGAGGACATTTTTCTCTGTTGAGATCATTTCCTTATTAATTTCTAGCCAAATGTAAAATGTTCCTGTTTTGACAAATTTAATAGAGTGGGTTAGGTCTCTATATCAAATTAGCATACCCCTTGAGTCTCTTCCCTGTTTCAGACCTGGTAGTGTGGTGGATGGGACTACCAGCTCTCTGTAACCTAGAGGGCAACCAGTGGGTCTGTCTCCTCTATACCACCCACCTGGTAGTGTGGTGGATGGGACTACCAGCTCTCTGTAACCTAGAAGGCAACCAGTGGGTCCATCTCCTCTATACCACCCACCTGGTAGTGTGGTGGATGGGACTACCTGCTCTCTGTAACCTAGAGGGCAACCAGTGGGTCTATCTCCTCTATACGACCCACCTGGTAGTGTGGTGGATGGGACTACCTGCTCTCTGTAACCGAAGAGGGCAACCAGTGGGTCTATCTCCTCTATACGACCCACCTGGTAGTGTGGTGGATGGGACTACCAGCTCTCTGTAACCTAGAGGGCAACCAGTGGGTCCATCTCCTCTATACCACCCACCTGGTAGTGTGGTGGATGGGACTACCAGCTCTCTGTAACCTAGAGGGCAACCAGTGGGTCCATCTCCTCTATACCACCCACCTGGTAGTGTGGTGGATGGGACTACCAGCTCTCTGTAACCTAGGGGGCAACCAGTGGGTCCATCTCCTCTATACCACCCACCTGGTAGTGTGGTGGATGGGACTACCAGCTCTCTGTAACCTAGAGGACAACCAGTGGGTCCATCTCCTCTATACCACCCACCTGGTAGTGTGGTGGATGGGACTACCATCTCTCTGTAACCTAGAGGGCAACCAGTGGGTCTGTCTCCTCTATACCACCCACCTGGTAGTGTGGTGGATGGGACTACCAGCTCTCTGTAACCTAGAGGACAACCAGTGGGTCCATCTCCTCTATACCACCCACCTGGTAGTGTGGTGGATGGGACTACCAGCTCTCTGTAACCTAGAGGGCAACCAGTGGGTCCATCTCCTCTATACCACCCACCTGGTAGTGTGGTGGAAGGGACTACCTGCTCTCTGTAACCTAGAGGGCAACCAGTGGGTCTATCTCCTCTATACGACCTGGTAGTGTGGTGGATGGAACTACCAGCTCTCTGTAACCTAGAGGGCAACCAGTGGGTCTATCTCCTCTATACGACCCACCTGGTAGTGTGGTGGATGGGACTACCAGCTCTCTGTAACCTAGAGGGCAACCAGTGGGTCCATCTCCTCTATACCACCCACCTGGTAGTGTGGTGGATGGGACTACCAGCTCTCTGTAACCTAGAGGACAACCAGTGGGTCTGTCTCCTCTATACCACCCACCTGGTAGTGTGGTGGATGGGACTACCAGCTCTCTGTAACCTAGAGGGCAACCAGTGGGTCCGTCTCCTCTATACCACCCACCTGGTAGTGTGGTGGATGGGACTACCATCTCTCTGTAACCTAGAGGGCAACCAGTGGGTCCATCTCCTCTATACCACCCACCTGGTAGTGTGGTGGATGGGACTACCAGCTCTCTGTAACCTAGAGGGCAACCAGTGGGTCTGTCTCCTCTATACCACCCACCTGGTAGTGTGGTGGATGGGACTACCATCTCTCTGTAACCTAGAGGGCAACCAGTGGGTCTGTCTCCTCTATACCACCCACCTGGTAGTGTGGTGGATGGGACTACCAGCTCTCTGTAACCTAGAGGACAACCAGTGGGTCCATCTCCTCTATACCACCCACCTGGTAGTGTGGTGGATGGGACTACCAGCTCTCTGTAACCTAGAGGGCAACCAGTGGGTCCATCTCCTCTATACCACCCACCTGGTAGTTTGGTGGATGGGACTACCAGCTCTCTGTAACCTAGAGGGCAACCAGTGGGTCCATCTCCTCTATACCACCCACCTGGTAGTGTGGTGGATGGGACTACCAGCTCTCTGTAACCTAGAGGACAACCAGTGGGTCTGTCTCCTCTATACCACCCACCTGGTAGTGTGGTGGATGGGACTACCTGCTCTCTGTAACCTAGAGGGCAACCAGTGGGTCTGTCTCCTCTATACCACCCACCTGGTAGTGTGGTGGATGGGACTACCAGCTCTCTGTAACCTAGGGGGCAACCAGTGGGTCCATCTCCTCTATACCACCCACCTGGTAGTGTGGTGGATGGGACTACCAGCTCTCTGTAACCTAGAGGACAACCAGTGGGTCCATCTCCTCTATACCACCCACCTGGTAGTGTGGTGGATGGGACTACCATCTCTCTGTAACCTAGAGGGCAACCAGTGGGTCTGTCTCCTCTATACCACCCACCTGGTAGTGTGGTGGATGGGACTACCAGCTCTCTGTAACCTAGAGGACAACCAGTGGGTCCATCTCCTCTATACCACCCACCTGGTAGTGTGGTGGATGGGACTACCAGCTCTCTGTAACCTAGAGGGCAACAAGTGGGTCCATCTCCTCTATACCACCCACCTGGTAGTGTGGTGGATGGGACTACCAGCTCTCTGTAACCTAGGGGGCAACCAGTGGGTCCATCTCCTCTATACCACCCACCTGGTAGTGTGGTGGATGGAACTACCAGCTCTCTGTAACCTAGAGGGCAACCAGTGGGTCTGTCTCCTCTATACCACCCACCTGGTAGTGTGGTGGATGGGACTACCAGCTCTCTGTAACCTAGAGGGCAACCAGTGGGTCCATCTCCTCTATACCACCCACCTGGTAGTGTGGTGGATGGGACTACCAGCTCTCTGTAACCTAGAGGGCAACCAGTGGGTCTGTCTCCTCTATACCACCCACCTGGTAGTGTGGTGGATGGGACTACCAGCTCTCTGTAACCTAGAGGGCAACCAGTGGGTCCATCTCCTCTATACCACCCACCTGGTAGTGTGGTGGATGGGACTACCAGCTCTCTGTAACCTAGAGGACAACCAGTGGGTCCATCTCCTCTATACCACCCACCTGGTAGTGTGGTGGATGGGACTACCAGCTCTCTGTAACCTAGAGGGCAACCAGTGGGTCCATCTCCTCTATACCACCCACCTGGTAGTGTGGTGGATGGGACTACCAGCTCTCTGTAACCTAAAGGGCAACCAGTGGGTCCATCTCCTCTATACCACCCACCTGGTAGTGTGGTGGATGGGACTACCAGCTCTCTGTAACCTAGAGGGCAACCAGTGGGTCCATCTCCTCTATACCACCCACCTGGTAGTGTGGTGGATGGGACTACCAGCTCTCTGTAACCTAGAGGGCAACCAGTGGGTCCATCTCCTCTATACCACCCACCTGGTAGTGTGGTGGATGGGACTACCAGCTCTCTGTAACCTAGAGGACAACCGGTGGGTCTGTCTCCTCTATACCACCCACCTGGTAGTGTGGTGGATGGGACTACCAGCTCTCTGTAACCTAGAGGGCAACCAGTGGGTCCGTCTCCTCTATACCACCCACCTGGTAGTGTGGTGGATGGGACTACCAGCTCTCTGTAACCTAGAGGGCAACCAGTGGGTCTGTCTCCTCTATACCACCCACCTGGTAGTTTGGTGGATGGGACTACCAGCTCTCTGTAACCTAGAGGACAACCAGTGGGTCTGTCTCCTCTATACCACCCACCTGGTAGTGTGGTGGATGGGACTACCAGCTCTCTGTAATGTAGAGGGCAACCAGTGGGTCTGTCTCCTCTATACCACCCACCTGGTAGTGTGGTGGATGGGACTACCAGCTCTCTGTAATGTAGAGGGCAACCAGTGGGTCTGTCTCCTTTATTCCATGTTTCTTGTAGGATGACAATGTCTGTGTTTCCAATTTCTGTGATGAAGTCTGGGTTCCTGCTCTTTAGGCCAAAGGCAGATGACCTCTAACCGTGTATATTTCAGGATGAGATAGTAAAAGCTTTGTGTACCATAGTTTCTAGTGTTGTTTTCGTGTGGTTTAGGTACAGACGTTGAGCATGTTGAGCATCTGGTACATATATCTTAGATCACAGGATGGGGCCTGTTGCTCTGCTCACGGCCTGGGCATTATGTCCTGCTGTCATGTTGAGGTCCTTGCTGCAGGGGCGGGGGCATGGTGTGGGCAGAAGGGGCATAGGTCTGATATGGAGGGGGGGGGGCTATATAGGGTGTGGTCAGGGTTTGCTTGGGGTGGTCTCAGCTGGTTGGGGTGTGGCTGGTGATGCTGTGGTCTGGGTGTAGGTCCTCTTGGTGTGGGTTCTCTTAATGCAGGTCCTTCAGGAGGGGGTCTTGCAGGTCCTTCAGGAGGGGGTCTTGCAGGTCTGGGAGGGTGTCTCTCTGGTCTGGGCGGGGTGTCCATTGCTCTGTGGCTCCTGTGTGAGGTGCTGGGGCTACGGCTGATGGTGACGTCCTTCAGAGTCCTGGTAAAAGTTGGGATGGCTGCCTTGTAGAGGTGGAGTGGTGGCCAGGTAGACATTAGGTTTTGGGGCACAGTCTCGCAAAATGCTTGCATTCACCCACTGTATGGTGGCAGGGTGAAAGTCTTTTCTTGGTAACAGGGTGGCGATAACCCCTTGTGCGTTGGGGAAAGTGGGAGAAGCTTTTTCAATCACTCCTTTGAGTGCTGTGGCTACCGTTTCCTGCTGGGCCCTCAGGTCATCTGTGTCCGTGTGAATTATGATGTGGCTGGTGGACCCTAGTCTGCCCTCTGACAACAGCTGACAAGGGCCTAGTGTTTGGGCACCAGAGCTTAGCCACTTCACTTCTCTCACCCTCTCGATTTCCCTCTCTTTCTCTCTTTCTCTCTTTCTCTCTTTCTCTCTTTCTCTCTTTCTGTCTGTCTGTCTGTCTGTCTGTCTGTCTGTCTGTCTGTCTGTCTGTCTGTCTGTCTGTCTGTCTGTCTGTCTGTCTGTCTGTCTCTCTCTCTTTCTCTGTCTCTCTTTCTTTGTCTCTCTCTGTCTTTCTCTCTCTCTTTCTCTCTCAATTCAATTCAATTCAATTCTCTCTTTCGAAAAGGGAAATGTACAATCAGAAATTAACATTACACTCTGAAACTTTATCTGAAATTAAATCATGGGGACAGGGGACTGTTCTGTGTTATCTGGGAACTAACAAATGGACTGTTTTGTCCGTGTTGTCAGATTGTCCACCGTACTCTGGCGGCCATGTTGGGATCTCTGGCTGCTCTGGCTGCTCTGGCCATGATCGGAGATGTAAGACTTCCCTTTTTAACTGTGTTAACATCATAATCAATGTTGTATTCTAGTTAGTGACAGACTGTCAACAGAGGTATATTTTCTACTGATACATACCGTATATCAACAGAGCAAGCATTTACTTCCTCTGTTTATTGGCTAGCAGTATCATTTAGTTCCTCTGTATATTGGCTAGCAGTATCATTTAGTTCCTCTGTCTATTGGCTAGCTATCATTTAGTTCCTCTGTCTATTGGTTAGTAGTATCATTTAGTTCCTCTGTATATTGGCTAGTAGTATCATTTAGTTCCTCTGTCTATTGGCTAGCTATCATTTAGTTCCTCTGTCTATTGGTTAGCAGTATCATTTAGTTCCTCTGTATATTGGCTTGCTATCATTTAGTTCCTCTGTCCATTGGTTAGCAGTATCATTTAGTTCCTCTGTATATTGGCTAGCTATCATTTAGTTCCTCTGTCTATTGGCTAGCTATCATTTAGTTCCTCTGTCTATTGGTTAGCAGTATCATTTAGTTCCTCTGTCTATTGGCTAGCTATCATTTAGTTCCTCTGTCTATTGGCTAGCTATCATTTAGTTCCTCTGTCTATTGGTTAGCAGTATCATTTAGTTCCTCTGTATATTGGCTAGCTATCATTTAGTTCCTCTGTCTATTGGTTAGTAGTATCATTTAGTTCCTCTGTATATTGGCTAGCTATCATTTAGTTCCTCTGTCTATTGGCTAGCAGTATCATTTAGTTCCTCTGTCTATTGGTTAGCAGTATCATTTAGTTCCTCTGTATATTGGCTAGCTATCATTTAGTTCCTCTGTCTATTGGTTAGCAGTATCATTTAGTTCCTCTGTATATTGGCTAGCTATCATTTAGTTCCTCTGTCTATTGGTTAGCAGTATCATTTAGTTCCTCTGTATATTGGCTAGCTATCTTTTAGTTCCCCTGTCTATTGGTTAGCAATATCATTTAGTTCCTCTGTATATTGGCTAGCTATCATTTAGTTCCTCTGTCTATTGGTTAGCAGTATCATTTAGTTCCTCTGTATATTGGCTAGCTATCATTTAGTTCCTCTGTCTATTGGTTAGTAGTATAATTTAGTTCCTCTGTCTATTGGCTAGCTATCATTTAGTTCCTCTGTATATTGGCTAGCTATCATTTAGTTCCTCTGTATATTGGCTAGCTATCTTTTAGTTCCTCTGTCTATTGGCTAGCTATCATTTAGTTCCTCTGTCTATTGGTTAGTAGTATCATTTAGTTCCTCAGTATATTGGCTAGTAGTATCATTTAGTTCCTCTGTCTATTGGTTAGCTATCAATTAGTTCCTCTGTCTATTGGCTAGTAGTATCATTTAGTTCCTCGGTATATTGGCTAGCTATCATTTAGTTCCTCTTTCTCTCTGTGTCTCTCTGTCTGTCTTCCAGCGTCCCAGTCTGAGCACTGTGGTGGAGTGGATCGACTATGAAACTCTGGCTCTTCTGTTTGGCATGGTAAGTAAGTCACGCCCTGTTGAGTCTCAAATGGCACCCTATTTCCTATATAGTGCACTACTTTATACTACTGCCCTATTTCCTATATAGTGCACTACTTTATACTACTGCCCTATTCCCTATTCTCTATATAGTGCACTACTTTATACTACTGCCATATTCCCTATATAGTGCACTACTTTATACTACTGCCCTATTCCCTATATAGTGCACTACTTTATACTACTGCCCTACTTTATACTACTTCCCTATTCCCTATATAGTGCACTACTTTATACTACTGCCCTATTCCCTATATAGTGCACTACTTTATACTACTGCCCTATTCCCTATATAGTGCACTACTTTATACTACTGCCCTATTCCCTATATACTGTAGTGCACTACTTTATACTACAGTCCTATTCCCTATGTATTGTAGTGCACTACTTTTGTAATAAACTATATTTGGAAGAGGGTGCCATTTTCTGTGCGACCTGAGCACCGGTTCAACCAGGAAACAAATCCCCCAGATAATTGTTGTAAGGTTGGGCTTCTTAGCGATGTCGAAACAGTTAGCGGTCAAATGGCACCCTACACCCTATGGGCCCTGGTCACCCTACACCCTATGGGCCCTGGTCACCCTACACCCTATGGGCCCTGGTCACCCTACACCCTATGGGCCCTGGTCACCCTACACCCTATGGGCCCTGGTCACCCTACACCCTATGGGCCCTGGTCAAATGGCACCCTACACCCTATGGGCCCTGGTCACCCTACACCCTATGGGCCCTGGTCAAATGGCACCCTACACCCTATGGGCCCTGGTCACCCTACACCCTATGGGCCCTGGTCAAATGGCACCCTACACCCTGTGGGCCCTGGTCACCCTACACCCTATGGGCCCTGGTCACCCTACACCCTATGGGCCCTGGTCACCCTACACCCTATGGGCCCTGGTCAAATGGCACCCTACACCCTATGGGCCCTGGTCACCCTACACCCTATGGGCCCTGGTCACCCTACACCCTATGGGCCCTGGTCACCCTACACCCTACACCCTATGGGCCCTGGTCACCCTACACCCTATGGGCCCTGGTCAAATGGCACCCTACACCCTATGGGCCCTGGTCAAATGGCACCCTACACCCTATGGGCCCTGGTCACCCTACACCCTATGGGCCCTGGTCACCCTACACCCTATGGGCCCTGGTCAAATGGCACCCTACACCCTATGGGCCCTGGTCACCCTACACCCTATGGGCCCTGGTCAAATGGCACCCTACACCCTGTGGGCCCTGGTCACCCTACACCCTATGGGCCCTGGTCACCCTACACCCTATGGGCCCTGGTCAAATGGCACCCTACACCCTATGGGCCCTGGTCACCCTACACCCTATGGGCCCTGGTCACCCTACACCCTATGGGCCCTGGTCAAATGGCACCCTACACCCTATGGGCCCTGGTCACCCTACACCCTATGGGCCCTGGTCAAATGGCACTCTACACCCTGTGGGCCCTGGTCACCCTACACCCTATGGGCCCTGGTCACCCTACACCCTATGGGCCCTGGTCAAATGGCACCCTACACCCTATGGGCCCTGGTCACCCTACACCCTATGGGCCCTGGTCACCCTACACCCTATGGGCCCTGGTCACCCTACACCCTATGGGCCCTGGTCACCCTACACCCTACACCCTATGGGCCCTGGTCACCCTACACCCTATGGGCCCTGGTCAAATGGCACCCTACACCCTATGGGCCCTGGTCAAATAGCACCCTACACCCCATAGTCCCTGGTCAAATGGTAGCCTATGGACCCTGGTCAAAATTACTGCACCATCTATAAGGATTAGGATGCCATTAGGGAGGCATTAAATATTATCCTTTGAAAACCCAGATCTTTGGATATGAATGGTGAATGGTGAATGGTGAACGGTGACTGGTGAATGGTGAATGGTGAACGGTGAACGGTTACTGGTGAATTGTGAATTGTGAATGGTGAATGGTGAATAGTGAATGGTGAACGGTGAACGGTGACTGGTGAATGGTGAATGGTGAATGGTGAATGGTGACTAGTGACTAGTGACTGGTGACTGGTGACTGGTGACTGGTGAATGGTGACCGGTGAATGGTGAAATGCAGTATTTAGTTGGTCCTATTAAAGTTTCAGAATTGTTGTTTGTATAACTGTCTTATACCAGTCTCATATACCAGTTTCATATACCAGTCTCTTATACCAGTTTCATATACCAGTCTCTTATACCAGTCTCTTATACCAGTCTCTTATATCAGTCTCTTATACCAGTCTCTTATACCAGTCTCTTATACCAGTCTCTTATACCAGTCTCATTTACCGGTCTCATATACCAGTTTCATATACCAGTCTCTTATACCAGTCTCTTATACCAGTCTCATAACCGTTATATCAAATGACTAGTTCTCTGCATTGTGATTACAGATGGTTCTAGTTCTCTGCATTGTGATTACAGATGGTTCTAGTTCTCTACATTGTGATTACAGATGGTTCTAGTTCTCTGCATTGTGATTACAGATGGTTCTAGTTCTCTGCATTGTGATTACAGATGGTTCTAGTTCTCTGCATTGTGATTACAGATGGTTCTAGTTCTCTGCATTGTGATTACAGATGGTTCTAGTTCTCTGCATTGTGATTACAGATGGTTCTAGTTCTCTGCATTACAACAGGTTTCCTCTTTCCCTTACAGATGATTCTAGTTGCCATCTTCTCAGAGACTGGTTTCTTTGACTACTGTGCTGTGAAGGTGAGTTGGTCAACAGTGGCACTGTCCTGAGTGACTCTAAATGTGGCTTTCCAGTAGGTCTAACCACTGTCCTGAGAGACTCTAAATGTGGCTTTCCAGTAGGTCTAACCACTGTCCTGAGAGACTCTAAATGTGGCTTTCCAGTAGGTCTAACCACTGTCCTGAGAGACTCTAAATGTGGCTTTCTAGTAGGTCTAACCACTGTCCTGAGAGACTCTAAATGTGGCTTTCCAGTAGGTCTAACCACTGTCCTGAGAGACTCTAAATGTGGCTTTCCAGTAGGTCTAACCACTGTCCTGAGAGACTCTAAATGTGGCTTTCCAGTAGGTCTAACCACTGTCCTGAGAGACTCTAAATGTGGCTTTCCAGTAGGTCTAACCACTGTCCTGAGAGACTCTAAATGTGGCTTTCCAGTAGGTCTAACCACTGTCCTGAGTGACAGTATTGTGTTTCCTATATATTGCATTTCATTTGACCAGAACCCTGTGGGTCAAACGCAATGCCCCATATAGGGAACTAGGTGCCATTTGGGATGCAGGCTTTGTGCTATTATCCCATCCTCATCCTCTCTCCACCCTCATCCTCTCTCCACGCTCATCCTCTCTCCACGCTCATCCTCTCTCCACGCTCATCCTCTCTCCACCCTGATCCTCTCTCCACCCTCATCCTCTCATCCTCTCTCCACGCTCATCCTCTCTCCACCCTCATCCTCTCATCCTCTCTCCACGCTCATCCTCTCTCCACCCTCATCCTCTCATCCTCTCTCCACCCTCATCCTCTCATCCTCTCTCCACCCTCATCCTCTCATCCTCTCTCCACGCTCATCCTCTCATCCTCTCTCCACCCTCATCCTCTCATCCTCTCTCCACCCTCATCCTCTCTCCACGCCCATCCTCTCTCCACTCTCATCCTCTCTCCACCCTCATCCTCTCTCCACCCTCATCCTCTCTCCATGCTCATCTTCTCTCCACGCTCATCCTCTCTCCATCCTCATCCTCTCTCCACCCTCATCCTCTCTCCACCCTCATCCTCTCTCCACCCTCATCCTCTCTCCACCCTCATCCTCTCTTCACTCTCATCCTCTCATCCTCTCTCCACGCTCATCCTCTCCACGCTCATCCTCTCTCCACGCTCATCCTCTCTCCACCCTCATCCTCTCTTCACTCTCATCCTCTCTCCATGCTCATCCTCTCTCCACGCTCATCCTCTCTCCATCCTCATCCTCTCTTCACTCTCATCCCCTCTCCAGCCTCATCCTCTCTCCACCCTTATCCTCTCTCCACCCTCATCCTCTCTTCACTCTCATCCTCTCATCCTCTCTCCACGCTCATCCTCTCATCCTCTCTTCACCCTCATCCTCTCTCCACCCTCATCCTTTCCCCACCCTCATCCTCTCCCCACCCTCATCCTCTCATCCTTTCTCCACCCTCATTATCTCTTCACTCTCATCCTCTCTCCACGCTCATCCTCTCATCCCCTCTCCACCCTCATCCTTTCTCCACCCTCATCCTCTCTTCACTCTCATCCTCTCTCCACGCTCATCCTCTCATCCACTCTCCACCCTCATCCTCTCTTCACTCTCATCCTCTCATCCTCTCTCCACTCTCATCCTCTCATCTTCTCTCCACGCTCATCCTCTCTCCACCCTCTTCCTCTCATCCTCTCTCCACACTCATCCTCTCATCCTCACTCCACCCTTATCCTCTCATCCTCTCTCCACGCTCATCCGCTCATCTTCTCTCCACGCTCATCCTCTCTCCACCCTCATCCTCTCTTCACTCTCATCCTCTCTCCACACTCATCCTCTCATCCCCTCTCCACCCGTATCCTCTCTCCACCCTCATCCTCTCTTCACTCTCATCCTCTCATCCTCTCTCCACGCTCATCCTCTCATCTTCTCTCCACCCTCATCCTCTCCTCTTCTCTCCACCCTCATCCTCTCTTCACTCTCATCCTCTCTCCACGCTCATCCTCTCATCCCATCTCCACCCTCATCCTCTCTTCACTCTCATCCTCTCTCCACCCTCATCCTCTCATCCTCTCTTCACCCTCATCCTCTCATCCTCTCTTCACCCTCATCCTCTCTCCACCCTCATCCTCTCATCCACTCTCCACCCTCATCCTCTCTCCACCCTCATCCTCTCTCCATGCTCATCCTCTCTCCACCCTCATCCTCTCTCCACGCTCATCCTCTCTCCACGCTCATCCTCTCTCCATCCTCATCCTCTCTTCACTCTCATCCCCTCTCCACCCTCATCCTCTCTCCACCCTTATCCTCTCTCCACCCTCATCCTCTCTTCACTCTCATCCTCTCATCTTCTCTCCACCCTCATCCTCTCCTCTTCTCTCCACCCTCATCCTCTCTTCACTCTCATCCTCTCTCCACGCTCATCCTCTCATCCCATCTCCACCCTCATCCTCTCTTCACTCTCATTCTCTCTCCACGCTCATCCTCTCATCTTCTCTCCATGCTCATCCTCTCTCCACCCTCATCCTCTCATCCTCTCTTCACCCTCATCCTCTCATCCTCTCTTCACCCTCATCCTCTCTCCACCCTCATCCTCTCATCCTCTCTCCACCCTCATCCTCTCATCCACTCTCCACCCTCATCCTCTCTCCACCCTCATCCTCTCTCCATGCTCATCCTCTCTCCACCCTCATCCTCTCTTCACTCTCATCCTCTCTCCATGCTCATCCTCTCTCCACGCTCATCCTCTCTCCATCCTCATCCTCTCTTCACTCTCATCCCCTCTCCACCCTCATCCTCTCTCCACCCTTATCCTCTCTCCACCCTCATCCTCTCTTCACTCTCATCCTCTCATCCTCTCTCCACGCTCATCCTCTCATCCTCTCTTCACCCTCATCCTCTCTCCACCCTCATCCTTTCCCCACCCTCATCCTCTCCCCACCCTCATCCTCTCTCCACCCTCATCCTCTCATCCTTTCCCCACCCTCATCCTCTCCCCACCCTCATCCTCTCTCCACGCTCATCCTCTCATCCCCTCTCCACCCTCATCCTTTCTCCACCCTCATCCTCTCTTCACTCTCATCCTCTCTCCACGCTCATCCTCTCATCCACTCTCCACCCTCATCCTCTCTTCACTCTCATCCTCTCATCCTCTCTCCACTCTCATCCTCTCATCTTCTCTCCACGCTCATCCTCTCTCCACCCTCTTCCTCTCATCCTCACTCCACACTCATCCTCTCATCCTCACTCCACCCTTATCCTCTCATCCTCTCTCCACGCTCATCCGCTCATCCTCTCTCCACGCTCATCCTCTCTCCACCCTCATCCTCTCTCAACCCTCATCCTCTCTTCACTCTCATCCTCTCTCCACACTCATCCTCTCATCCCCTCTCCACCCTTATCCTCTCTCCACTCTCATCCTCTCATCCTCTCTCCACGCTCATCCTCTCATCTTCTCTCCACCCTCATCCTCTCCTCTTCTCTCTCATCCTCTCTCCACGCTCATCCTCTCATCCCATCTCCACCCTCATCCTCTCTTCACTCTCATCCTCTCTCCACGCTCATCCGCTCATCCTCTCTCCACGCTCATCCTCTCTCCACCCTCATCCTCTCTCCACCCTCATCCTCTCTTCACTCTCATCCTCTCTCCACACTCATCCTCTCATCCCCTCTCCACCCTTATCCTCTCTCCACCCTCAACCTCTCTTCACTCTCATCCTCTCATCCTCTCTCCACACTCATCCTCTCATCCACTCTCCACCCTCATCCTCTCTTCACTCTCATCCTCTCTCCACTCTCATCCTCTCATCTTCTCTCCACGCTCATCCTCTCTCCACCCTCATCCTCTCATCCTCTCTCCACCCTCATCCTCTCATCCTCTCTCCACACTCATCCTCTCATCCTCTCTCCACCCTCATCCTCTCTTCACTCTCATCCTCTCTCCACGCTCATCCTCTCTCCACCCTCATCCTCTCTTCACTCTCATCCTCTCTCCACACTCATCCTCTCATCCCCTCTCCACCCTTATCCTCTCTCCACCCTCATCCTCTCTTCACTCTCATCCTCTCATCCTCTCTCCACGCTCATCCTCTCATCTTCTCTCTACCCTCATCCTCTCATCTTCTCTCCACCCTCATCCTCTCTTCACTCTCATCCTCTCTCCACGCTCATCCTCTCATCCCATCTCCACCCTCATCCTCTCTTCACTCTCATCCTCTCTCCACGCTCATCCTCTCATCTTCTCTCCATGCTCATCCTCTCTCCACCCTCATCCTCTCATCCTCTCTTCACCCTCATCCTCTCTCCACCCTCATCCTCTCATCCTCTCTCCACCCTCATCCTCTCATCCACTCTCCACCCTCATCCTCTCTCCACCCTCATTCTCTCTCCACCCTCTTCCTCTCATCCTCTCTCCACCCTCATCCTCTCTCCACCCTCATCCTCTCATCTTCTCTCCACCCTCATCCTCTCTCCACCCTCATGGAGTGAATATTTTAGATTCAATCATATTTAGTGAGTATTTTAGGTGTAATCAAATATAATGAATATTTTTGGTGTAATAATATTTAGTGAATGTTTAACATATCTCCTCTCCCACCTCCAGGCCTACCAGCTGTCCAGAGGCAAGGTCTGGCCCATGATCATCATCCTGTGTCTCATAGCAGCCATCCTGTCTGCCTTCCTGGACAACGTAACGACTATGATGCTCTTTACTCCTGTCACCATCAGGTACAGTGTAATAACCATCAGGTACAGTGTAATAACCATCAGGTACAGTGTAATAACCACCAGGTACAGTGTAATAACCATCAGGTACAGTGTTGTTACCATCAGGTACAGTGTTGTTACCATCAGGTGCAGTGTTGTTACCATCAGTTACAGTGTAATAACCATCAGGTACAGTGTAATAACCATCAGGTACAGCTGTTACCATCAGGTACAGTGTTGTTACCATCAGGTACATCTGTTACCATCAGGTACAGTGTAATAACCATCAGGTACAGTGTTGTTACCATCAGGTACAGTGTTGTTACCATCAGGTACAGTGTTGTTACCATCAGGTACAGTGTAATAACCATCAGGTACAGTGTTGTTACCATCAGGTACAGTGTAATAAACATCAGTTACAGCTGTTACCATCAGGTACTGTGTAATAACCATCAGGTACAGCTGTTACCATCAGGTACAGTGTAATAACCATCAGGTACAGCTGTTACCATCAGGTACAGCTGTTACCATCAGGTACAGTGTTGTTACCATCAGGTACAGCTGTTACCATCAGGTACAGTGTAATAACCATCAGGTACAGCTGTTACCATCAGGTACAGTGTAATAACCATCAGGTACAGCTGTTACCATCAGGTACAGTGTTGTTACCATCAGTTACAGCTGTTACCATCAGGTACAGTGTAATAACCATCAGGTACAGCTGTTACCATCAGGTACAGTGTAATAACCATCAGGTACAGCTGTTACCATCAGGTACAGTGTAATAACCATCAGGTACAGCTGTTACCATCAGGTACAGTGTAATAACCATCAGGTACAGCTGTTACCATCAGGTACAGTGTAATAACCATCAGGTACAGTGTAATAACCATCAGGTACAGTGTAATAACATCAGGTACAGTGTAATAACCATCAGGTACAGTGTAATAACCATCAGGTACAGTGTAATAACCATCAGGTACAGTGTAATAACCATCAGGTACAGTGTAATAACATCAGGTACAGTGTAATAACCATCAGGTACAGTATAATAACCATCAGGTACAGCTGTTACCATCAGGTACAGTGTAATAACCATCAGGTACAGTGTAAGAACCATCAGGTACAGTGTAATAGCCATCAGGTACAGCTGTTACCATCAGGTACAGTGTAAGAACCATCAGGTACAGTGTAAGAACCATCAGGTACAGCTGTTACCATCAGGTACAGTGTAATAACATCAGGTTAGGTGTAATAACCATCAGGTACAGTGTAATAACCATCAGGTACAGTGTACTAACCATCAGGTACAGCTGTTACCATCAGGTACAGTGTAATAACCATCAGGTACAGTGTAATAACATCAGGTACAATGTAATAACATTCAGGTACAGCTGGTACCATCAGGTACAGTGTAATAACCATCAGGTACAGTGTAATAACCATCAGGTACAGTGTAATAACCATCAGGTACAGTGTAATAACCATCAGGTACAGTGTAATAACCATCAGGTACAGCTGTTACCATCAGGTACAGTGTAATAACCAACAGGTACAGCTGTTACCATCAGGTACAGCTGTTACCATCAGGTGCAGTGTAATAACCATCAGTTAAAGCTGTTACTATCAGGTACAGTGTAATAACCATCAGGTACAGATGTTACCATCAGGTACAGTGTAATAACATCAGGTACAGTGTAATAACATCAGGTACAGTGTAATAACCATCAGGTACAGTGTAATAACCATCAGGTACAGCTGTTACCATCAGGTACAGTGTAATAACCATCAGGTACAGTGTAATAACCATCAGGACAGTGTAATAACCATCAGGTACAGTGTAATAACCATCAGGTACAGTGTAATAACCATCAGGTACAGCGTAATAACCATCAGGTACAGCGTAATAACCATCAGGTACAGTGTAATAACCATCAGGTACAGCGTAATAACCATCAGGTACAGCTCTTTCCATCAGGTACAGTGTAATAACCATCAGGTACAGCTGTTACCATCAGGTACAGCTGTTACCATCAGGTACAGCTGTTACCATCAGGTACAGTGTAATAACCATCAGGTAAAGCTGTTACCATCAGGTACAGCTCTTACCATCAGGTACAGTATAATAACCATCAGGTACAGTATAATAACCATCAGGTACAGTATAATAACCATCAGGTACAGTGTCATGACCATCAGGTAAAGCTGTTACCATTGGTATAGTGTAATAACCATCAGGTACAGCTGTTACCATCAGGTACAGCTGTTACCATCAGGTACAGTGTAATAACCATCAGGTACAGTGTAATAACCATCAGGTAAAGCTGTTACCATCGGGTACAGCTGTTACCATCAGGTACAGTGTAATGACCATCAGGTAAAGCTGTTACCATTGGGTATAGTGTAATAACCATCAGGTACAGCTGTTACCATCAGGTACAGTGTAATAACCATCAGGTACAGTGTAATAACCATCAGGTACAGCTGTTACCATCAGGTACAGTGAAATAACATCAGGTACAGCTGTTACCATCAGGTGCAGTGTAATAACCATCAGGTACAGCTGTTACCATCAGGTACAGCTGTTACCATCAGGTACAGCTGTTACCATCAGGTACAGTGTAATAACCATCAGCTACAGTGTAATAACCATCAGCTACAGTGTAATAACCATCAGGTACAGTGTAATAACCATCAGGTACAATGTAATAACCATCAGGTACAGCTGTTACCATCAGGTACAGTGTAAATAACCATCAGGTACAGTGTAAAACCATCAGGTACATTGTAATAACCATCAGGTACAGTGTAATAACCATCAGGTACAGCTGTTACCATCAGGTACAGCGTAATAACAATCAGGTACAGCTCTTTCCATCAGGTACAGTGTAATAACCATCAGGTACAGTGTAATAACCATCAGGAACAGCTGTTACCATCAGGTACAGCTGGTACCATCAGGTACAGCTGTTACCATCAGGTACAGTGTAATAACCATCAGGTAAAGCTGTTACCATCAGGTACAGCTCTTACCATCAGGTACAGTATAATAACCATCAGGTACAGTATAATAACCATCAGGTACAGTATAATAACCATCAGGTACAGTGTAATGACCATCAGGTAAAGCTGTTACCATTGGGTATAGTGTAATAACCATCAGGTACAGCTGTTACCATCAGGTACAGTGTAATAACCATCAGGTACAGTGTAATAACCATCAGGTAAAGCTGTTACCATCGGCTACAGCTGTTACCATCAGGTACAGTGTAATGACCATCAGGTAAAGCTGTTACCATTGGGTATAGTGTAATAACCATCAGGTACAGCTGTTACCATCAGGTTCAGTGTAATAACCATCAGGTACAGTGTAATAACCATCAGGTACAGCTGTTACCATCAGGTACAGTGAAATAACATCAGGTACAGCTGTTACCATCAGGTGCAGTGTAATAACCATCAGGTACAGCTGTTACCATCAGGTACAGCTGTTACCATCAGGTACAGTGTAATAACCATCAGCTACAGTGTAATAACATCAGCTACAGTGTAATAACCATCAGGTACAGTGTAATAACCATCAGGTACAGTGTAATAACCATCAGGTACAATGTAATAACCATCAGGTACAGCTGTTACCATCAGGTACAGTGTAATAACCATCAGGTACAGTGTAAAACCATCAGGTACATTGTAATAACCATCAGGTACATTGTAATAACCATCAGGTACAGTGTAATAACCATCAGGTACAGTGTAATAACCATCAGGTACAGTGTAATAACCATCAGGTACAGCTGTTACCATCAGGTACAGTGTAATAACCATCAGGTACAGTGTAATAACATCAGGTACAGTGTAATAACATTCAGGTACAGTGTAATAACCATCAGGTACAGTGTAATAACCATCAGGTACAGCTGTTACCATCAGGTACAGTGTTGTTACCATCAGGTACAGCTGTTACCATCAGGTACAGTGTAATAACCATCAGGTACAGCTGTTACCATGAGGTACAGTGTAATAACCATCAGGTACAGCTGTTACCATCAGGTACAGTGTAATAACATTCAGGTACAGTGTAATAACCATCAGGTACAGTGTAATAACCATCAGGTACAGTGTAATAACCATCAGGTACAGCTGTAAATATCAGGTACAGTGTAATAACCATCAGGTACAGATGTTACCATCAGGTACAGTGTAATAACCACCAGGTACAGATGTTACCATCAGGTACAGTGTAATAACCACCAGGTACAGCTGTTACCATGAGGTACAATGTAATAACATCACTTACAGCTGTTACCATCAGGTGCAGTATAATAACCATCAGGTACAGCTGTTACCGTGTAATAACCATCAGGTACAGCTGTTACCATCAGGTACAGTGTAATAACCATCAGGTACAGTGTAATAACCATCAGGTACAGTGTAATAACCATCAGGTACAGCTGTTACCATGAGGTAGAGTGTAATAACATCAGGTACAGTGTAATAACCATCAGGTACAGTGTAATAACCATCAGGTACAGTGTAATAACCATCAGGTACAGTGTAATAACCATCAGGTACAGTGCAATAACTATCAGGTACAGTGTAATAACCATCAGGTAGAGTGTAATAACCAGCAGGTACAGTTTAATAACCATCAGGTACAGTGTAATAACCATCAGGTACAGCGTAATAACCATCAGGTACAGTGTAATAACCACCAGGTACAGCGTAATAACCATCAGGTACAGCTCTTTCCATCAGGTACAGTGTAATAACCATCAGGTACAGTGTAAAAACCATCAGGAACAGCTGTTACCATCAGGTACAGCTGTTACCATCAGGTACAGCTGTTACCATCAGGTACATTGTAATAACCATCAGGTAAGGCTGTTACCATCAGGTACAGTGTAATAACCATCAGGTACAGCTGTTACCATCAGGTACAGTGTAATAACCATCAGGTACATTGTAATAACCATCAGGTAAAGCTGTTACCATCGGGTACAGCTCTTACCAGCAGGTACAGTATAATAACCATCAGGTACAGTATAATAACCATCAGGTACAGTATAATAACCATCAGGTACAGCTGTTACCATCAGGTACAGTGTAATAACCATCAGGTAAAGCTGTTACCATCGGGTACAGTGTACAGCTGTTACCATCAGGTACAGTGTAATAACCATCAGGTACAGCTGTTACCATCAGGTACAGCTGTTACCATTAGGTACAGCTGTTACCATCAGGTACAGTGTAATAACCATCAGGTACAGCTGTTACCATCAGCTACAGTGTAATAACCATCAGGTACAGTGTAATAACCATCAGGTACAGCTGTTACCATGAGGTACAGTGTAATAACATCAGGTACAGTGTAATAACCATCAGGTACAGCTGTTACCATCAGGTACAGTGTAATAACCATCAGGTACAGTGTAATAACCATCAGGTACAGTGTAATAACCATCAGGTACATTGTAATAACATCAGGTACAGTGTAATAACCATCAGGTACAGTGTAATAACTATCAGGTACAGTGTAATAACCATCAGGTACAGCGTAATAACCATCGGGTACAGCGTAATAACCATCAGGTACAGCGTAATAACCATCAGGTACAGTGTAATAACCATCAGGTACAGCTGTTACCATCAGGTACAGTGTAATAACCATCAGGTACAGTGTAATAACCATCAGGTACAGTGTAATAACCATCAGGTACATTGTAATAACATCAGGTACAGTGTAATAACCATCAGGTACAGTGTAATAACTATCAGGTACAGTGTAATAACCATCAGGTACAGCGTAATAACCATCAGGTACAGTGTAATAACCATCAGGTACAGCTGTTACCATCAGGTACAGTGTAATAACCATCAGGTACAGCTGTTACCATCAGGTACAGTGTAATAACCATCAGGTACAGTGTAATAACCATCAGGTACAGTGTAATAACCATCAGGTACAGTATAATAACCATCAGGTACAGTATAATAACCATCAGGTACAGCTGTTACCATCAGGTACAGTGTAATAACCATCAGGTACAGTGTAAGAACCATCAGGTACAGTGTAATAACATCAGGTACAGTGTAATAACCATCAGGCATAGTGTAATAACCATCAGGTACAGCTGTTACCATCAGGTACAGCTGTTACCATCAGGTACAGTGTTGTTACCATCAGGTACAGCTGTTACCATCAGGTACAGTGTAATAACCATCAGGTACAGCTGTTACCATCAGGTACAGTGTAATAACCATCAGGTACAGCTGTTACCATCAGGTACAGTGTTGTTACCATCAGTTACAGCTGTTACCATCAGGTACAGTGTAATAACCATCAGGTACAGCTGTTACCATCAGGTACAGTGTAATAACCATCAGGTACAGCTGTTACCATCAGGTACAGTGTAATAACCATCAGGTACAGCTGTTACCATCAGGTACAGTGTAATAACCATCAGGTACAGCTGTTACCATCAGGTACAGTGTAATAACCATCAGGTACAGTGTAATAACCATCAGGTACAGTGTAATAACATCAGGTACAGTGTAATGACCATCAGGTACAGTGTAATAACCATCAGGTACAGTGTAATAACCATCAGGTACAGTGTAATAACCATCAGGTACAGTGTAATAACATCAGGTACAGTGTAATAACCATCAGGTACAGTATAATAACCATCAGGTACAGCTGTTACCATCAGGTACAGCTGTTACCATCAGGTACAGTGTAATAACCATCAGGTACAGTGTAAGAACCATCAGGTACAGTGTAATAGCCATCAGGTACAGCTGTTACCATCAGGTACAGTGTAAGAACCATCAGGTACAGTGTAAGAACCATCAGGTACAGCTGTTACCATCAGGTACAGTGTAATAACATCAGGTTAGGTGTAATAACCATCAGGTACAGTGTAATAACCATCAGGTACAGTGTACTAACCATCAGGTACAGCTGTTACCATCAGGTACAGTGTAATAACCATCAGGTACAGTGTAATAACATCAGGTACAATGTAATAACATTCAGGTACAGCTGGTACCATCAGGTACAGTGTAATAACCATCAGGTACAGTGTAATAGCCATCAGGTACAGTGTAATAGCCATCAGGTACAGTGTAATAACCATCAGGTACAGCTGTAATAACCATCAGGTACAGTGGAATAACCATCAGGTCCAGTGTAATAACCATCAGGTACAGTGTAATAACCATCAGGTACAGTGTAATAACCATCAGGTACAGCTGTTACCATCAGGTACAGCTGTTACCATCAGGTACAGCTTTTACCATCAGGTACAGTGTAATAACCACCAGGTACAGTGTAATAACCATCAGGTACAGTGTAATAACCATCAGGTACAGTGTAATAACCATCAGGTACAGCTGTTACCATCAGGTACAGTGTAATAACCATCAGGTACAGCTGTTACCATCAGGTACAGTGTAATAACCATCAGGTACAGCTGTTACCATCAGGTACAGTGTAATAACCATCAGGTACAGCTGTTACCATCAGGTACAGTGTAATAACATCAGGTACAGTGTAATAACCATCAGGTACAGTGTAATACCATCAGGTACAGCTGTTACCATCAGGTACAGTGTAATAACCATCAGGTACAGTGTAATAACCATCAGGTACAGTGTAATAACCATCAGGTACAGCGTAATAACCATCAGGTACAGCGTAATAACCATCAGGTACAGTGTAATAACCATCAGGTACAGCTGTTACCATCAGGTACAGTGTAATAACCATCAGGTACAGTGTAATAACCATCAGGTACAGTGTAATAACCATCAGGTACATTGTAATAACATCAGGTACAGTGTAATAACCATCAGGTACAGTGTAATAACTATCAGGTACAGTGTAATAACCATCAGGTACAGCGTAATAACCATCAGGTACAGTGTAATAACCATCAGGTACAGCTGTTACCATCAGGTACAGTGTAATAACCATCAGGTACAGCTGTTACCATCAGGTACAGTGTAATAACCATCAGGTACAGTGTAATAACCATCAGGTACAGTGTAATAACCATCAGGTACAGTATAATAACCATCAGGTACAGTATAATAACCATCAGGTACAGCTGTTACCATCAGGTACAGTGTAATAACCATCAGGTACAGTGTAAGAACCATCAGGTACAGTGTAATAACATCAGGTACAGTGTAATAACCATCAGGCACAGTGTAATAACCATCAGGTACAGCTGTTACCATCAGGTACATTGTAATAACCATCAGGTACAGTGTAATAACCATCAGGTACAGCTGTTACGATCAGGTACAGTGTAATAACCATCAGTACAGTGTAATTACCAGCAGGTACAGCTGTTACCATCAGGTACAGTGTAATAACCATCAGGTACAGCTGTTACCATCAGGTGTATAACCATCAGGTACTGTAATAACCATCAGGTACAGTGTAATACCATCAGGTACAGCTGTATACCATCAGGTACAGTGTAATAACCATCAGGTACATCTGTTACCATCCGGTACAGTGTAATAACCATCAGGTACTGTGTAATAGCCATCAGGTACAGTTGTTACCATCAGGTACAGTGTAATAACCATCAGGTACAGCTGTTACCCTCAGGTACAGCTGTTACCGATCAGGTACAGTGTAATAACCATCAGGTACAGTGTAATAGCCATCAGGTACAGTGTAATAGCCATCAGGTACAGTGTAATAACCATCAGGTACAGCTGTAATAACCATCAGGTACAGTGGAATAACCATCAGGTCCAGTGTAATAACCATCAGGTACAGTGTAATAACCATCAGGTACAGTGTAAATAACCATCAGGTACAGCTGTTACCATCAGGTACAGCTGTTACCATCAGGTACAGCTTTTACCATCAGGTACAGTGTAATAACCATCAGGTACAGTGTAATAACCAGGTCAGTGTATAACACAGGTAGTGTAATAACCATCAGGTAGCAGCCTGTTACCATCAGGTACAGTGTAATAACCATCAGGTACAGCTGTTACCATCAGGTACAGTGTAATAACCATCAGGTACAGCTGTTACCATCAGGTACAGTGTAATAACCATCAGGTACAGCTGTTACCATCAGGTACAGTGTAATAACATCAGGTACAGTGTAATAACCATCAGGTACAGTGAAATAACCATCAGGTACAGCTGTTACCATCAGCTACAGTGTAATAACCATCAGGTACAGTGTAATAACCATCAGGTACAGTGTAATACCATCAGGTACAGCTGTTACCATCAGGTACAGTGTAATAACCATCAGGTACAGTGTAATAACCATCAGGTACAGTGTAATAACCATCAGGTACAGTGTAATAACTATCAGATACAGTGTAATAACCATCAGGTACAGCTGTTACCATCAGGGACAGTGTAATAACATCAGGTACTGTGTAATAACCATCAGGTACAGCTGTTACCATCAGGTACAGTGTAATAACCATCAGGTACAGCTGTTACCATCAGGTACAGTGTAATAACATCAGGTACAGTGTAATAACCATCAGGTACAGTGAAATAACCATCAGGTACAGCTGTTACCATCAGCTACAGTGTAATAACCATCAGGTACAGTGTAATAACCATCAGGTACAGTGTAATACCATCAGGTACAGCTGTTACCATCAGGTACAGTGTAATAACCATCAGGTACAGTGTAATAACCATCAGGTACAGTGTAATAACCATCAGGTACAGCGTAATAACCATCAGGTACAGCGTAATAACCATCAGGTACAGTGTAATAACCATCAGGTACAGCTGTTACCATCAGGTACAGTGTAATAACCATCAGGTACAGTGTAATAACCATCAGGTACAGTGTAATAACCATCAGGTACATTGTAATAACATCAGGTACAGTGTAATAACCATCAGGTACAGTGTAATAACTATCAGGTACAGTGTAATAACCATCAGGTACAGCGTAATAACCATCGGGTACAGCGTAATAACCATCAGGTACAGCGTAATAACCATCAGGTACAGTGTAATAACCATCAGGTACAGCTGTTACCATCAGGTACAGTGTAATAACCATCAGGTACAGTGTAATAACCATCAGGTACAGTGTAATAACCATCAGGTACATTGTAATAACATCAGGTACAGTGTAATAACCATCAGGTACAGTGTAATAACTATCAGGTACAGTGTAATAACCATCAGGTACAGCGTAATAACCATCAGGTACAGTGTAATAACCATCAGGTACAGCTGTTACCATCAGGTACAGTGTAATAACCATCAGGTACAGCTGTTACCATCAGGTACAGTGTAATAACCATCAGGTACAGTGTAATACCATCAGGTACAGTGTAATAACCATCAGGTACAGTATAATAACCATCAGGTACAGTATAATAACCATCAGGTACAGCTGTTACCATCAGGTACAGTGTAAGAACCATCAGGTACAGTGTAATAACATCAGGTACAGTGTAATAACCATCAGGCATAGTGTAATAACCATCAGGTACAGCTGTTACCATCAGGTACATTGTAATAACCATCAGGTACAGTGTAATAACCATCAGGTACAGCTGTTACGATCAGGTACAGCTGTTACGATCAGGTACAGTGTAATAACCATCAGGTACAGTGTAATTACCAGCAGGTACAGCTGTTACCATCAGGTACAGTGTAATAACCATCAGGTACAGCTGTTACCATCAGGTACAGTGTAATAACCATCAGGTACAGTGTAATAACCATCAGGTACAGCTGTTACCATCAGGTACAGTGTAATAACCATCAGGTACAGTGTAATAACCATCAGGTACATCTGTTACCATCCGGTACAGTGTAATAACCATCAGGTACTGTGTAATAGCCATCAGGTACAGTTGTTACCATCAGGTACAGTGTAATAACCATCAGGTACAGCTGTTACCCTCAGGTACAGCTGTTACCATCAGGTACAGTGTAATAACCATCAGGTACAGTGTAATAGCCATCAGGTACAGTGTAATAGCCATCAGGTACAGTGTAATAACCATCAGGTACAGCTGTAATAACCATCAGGTACAGTGGAATAACCATCAGGTCCAGTGTAATAACCATCAGGTACAGTGTAATAACCATCAGGTACAGTGTAATAACCATCAGGTACAGCTGTTACCATCAGGTACAGCTGTTACCATCAGGTACAGCTTTTACCATCAGGTACAGTGTAATAACCATCAGGTACAGTGTAATAACCATCAGGTACAGTGTAATAACCATCAGGTACAGTGTAATAACCATCAGGTACAGCTGTTACCATCAGGTACAGTGTAATAACCATCAGGTACAGCTGTTACCATCAGGTACAGTGTAATAACCATCAGGTACAGCTGTTACCATCAGGTACAGTGTAATAACCATCAGGTACAGCTGTTACCATCAGGTACAGTGTAATAACATCAGGTACAGTGTAATAACCATCAGGTACAGTGAAATAACCATCAGGTACAGCTGTTACCATCAGCTACAGTGTAATAACCATCAGGTACAGTGTAATAACCATCAGGTACAGTGTAATACCATCAGGTACAGCTGTTACCATCAGGTACAGTGTAATAACCATCAGGTACAGTGTAATAACCATCAGGTACAGTGTAATAACCATCAGGTACAGCGTAATAACCATCAGGTACAGCGTAATAACCATCAGGTACAGTGTAATAACCATCAGGTACAGCTGTTACCATCAGGTACAGTGTAATAACCATCAGGTACAGTGTAATAACCATCAGGTACAGTGTAATAACCATCAGGTACATTGTAATAACATCAGGTACAGTGTAATAACCATCAGGTACAGTGTAATAACTATCAGGTACAGTGTAATAACCATCAGGTACAGCGTAATAACCATCAGGTACAGTGTAATAACCATCAGGTACAGCTGTTACCATCAGGTACAGTGTAATAACCATCAGGTACAGCTGTTACCATCAGGTACAGTGTAATAACCATCAGGTACAGTGTAATAACCATCAGGTACAGTGTAATAACCATCAGGTACAGTATAATAACCATCAGGTACAGTATAATAACCATCAGGTACAGCTGTTACCATCAGGTACAGTGTAATAACCATCAGGTACAGTGTAAGAACCATCAGGTACAGTGTAATAACATCAGGTACAGTGTAATAACCATCAGGCACAGTGTAATAACCATCAGGTACAGCTGTTACCATCAGGTACATTGTAATAACCATCAGGTACAGTGTAATAACCATCAGGTACAGCTGTTACGATCAGGTACAGTGTAATAACCATCAGGTACAGTGTAATTACCAGCAGGTACAGCTGTTACCATCAGGTACAGTGTAATAACCATCAGGTACAGCTGTTACCATCAGGTACAGTGTAATAACCATCAGGTACAGTGTAATAACCATCAGGTACAGCTGTTACTATCAGGTACAGTGTAATAACCATCAGGTACAGTGTAATAACCATCAGGTACATCTGTTACCATCCGGTACAGTGTAATAACCATCAGGTACTGTGTAATAGCCATCAGGTACAGTTGTTACCATCAGGTACAGTGTAATAACCATCAGGTACAGCTGTTACCCTCAGGTACAGCTGTTACCATCAGGTACAGTGTAATAACCATCAGGTACAGTGTAATAGCCATCAGGTACAGTGTAATAGCCATCAGGTACAGTGTAATAACCATCAGGTACAGCTGTAATAACCATCAGGGTACAGTGGAATAACCATCAGGTCCAGTGTAATAACCATCAGGTACAGTGTAATAACCATCAGGTACAGTGTAATAACCATCAGGTACAGCTGTTACCATCAGGTACAGCTGTTACCATCAGGTACAGCTTTTACCATCAGGTACAGTGTAATAACCATCAGGTACAGTGTAATAACCATCAGGTACAGTGTAATAACCATCAGGTACAGTGTAATAACCATCAGGTACAGCTGTTACCATCAGGTACAGTGTAATAACCATCAGGTACAGCTGTTACCATCAGGTACAGTGTAATAACCATCAGGTACAGCTGTTACCATCAGGTACAGTGTAATAACCATCAGGTACAGCTGTTACCATCAGGTACAGTGTAATAACATCAGGTACAGTGTAATAACCATCAGGTACAGTGAAATAACCATCAGGTACAGCTGTTACCATCAGCTACAGTGTAATAACCATCAGGTACAGTGTAATAACCATCAGGTACAGTGTAATACCATCAGGTACAGCTGTTACCATCAGGTACAGTGTAATAACCATCAGGTACAGTGTAATAACCATCAGGTACAGTGTAATAACCATCAGGTACAGTGTAATAACTATCAGATACAGTGTAATAACCATCAGGTACAGCTGTTACCATCAGGGACAGTGTAATAACATCAGGTACTGTGTAATAACCATCAGGTACAGCTGTTACCATCAGGTACAGTGTAATAACCATCAGGTACAGCTGTTACCATCAGGTACAGTGTAATAACATCAGGTACAGTGTAATAACCATCAGGTACAGTGAAATAACCATCAGGTACAGCTGTTACCATCAGCTACAGTGTAATAACCATCAGGTACAGTGTAATAACCATCAGGTACAGTGTAATACCATCAGGTACAGCTGTTACCATCAGGTACAGTGTAATAACCATCAGGTACAGTGTAATAACCATCAGGTACAGTGTAATAACCATCAGGTACAGCGTAATAACCATCAGGTACAGCGTAATAACCATCAGGTACAGTGTAATAACCATCAGGTACAGCTGTTACCATCAGGTACAGTGTAATAACCATCAGGTACAGTGTAATAACCATCAGGTACAGTGTAATAACCATCAGGTACATTGTAATAACATCAGGTACAGTGTAATAACCATCAGGTACAGTGTAATAACTATCAGGTACAGTGTAATAACCATCAGGTACAGCGTAATAACCATCAGGTACAGTGTAATAACCATCAGGTACAGCTGTTACCATCAGGTACAGTGTAATAACCATCAGGTACAGTATAATAACCATCAGGTACAGTATAATAACCATCAGGTACAGCTGTTACCATCAGGTACAGTGTAATAACCATCAGGTACAGTGTAATAACCATCAGGTACAGCTGTTACCATCAGGTACAGTGTAATAACCATCAGGTACAGTGTAATAACCATCAGGTACATCTGTTACCATCCGGTACAGTGTAATAACCATCAGGTACTGTGTAATAGCCATCAGGTACAGTTGTTACCATCAGGTACAGTGTAATAACCATCAGGTACAGCTGTTACCCTCAGGTACAGCTGTTACCATCAGGTACAGTGTAATAACCATCAGGTACAGTGTAATAGCCATCAGGTACAGTGTAATAGCCATCAGGTACAGTGTAATAACCATCAGGTACAGCTGTAATAACCATCAGGTACAGTGGAATAACCATCAGGTCCAGTGTAATAACCATCAGGTACAGTGTAATAACCATCAGGTACAGTGTAATAACCATCAGGTACAGCTGTTACCATCAGGTACAGCTGTTACCATCAGGTACAGCTTTACCATCAGGTACAGTGTAATAACCATCAGGTACAGTGTAATAACCATCAGGTACAGTGTAATAACCATCAGGTACAGTGTAATAACCATCAGGTACAGCTGTTACCATCAGGTACAGTGTAATAACCATCAGGTACAGCTGTTACCATCAGGTACAGTGTAATAACCATCAGGTACAGCTGTTACCATCAGGTACAGTGTAATAACCATCAGGTACAGCTGTTACCATCAGGTACAGTGTAATAACATCAGGTACAGTGTAATAACCATCAGGTACAGTGAATAACCATCAGGTACAGCTGTTACCATCAGCTACAGTGTAATAACCATCAGGTACAGTGTAATAACCATCAGGTACAGTGTAATACCATCAGGTACAGCTGTTACCATCAGGTACAGTGTAATAACCATCAGGTACAGTGTAATAACCATCAGGTACAGTGTAATAACCATCAGGTACAGTGTAATAACTATCAGATACAGTGTAATAACCATCAGGTACAGCTGTTACCATCAGGGACAGTGTAATAACATCAGGTACTGTGTAATAACCATCAGGTACAGCTGTTACCATCAGGTACAGTGTAATAACCATCAGGTACAGCTGTTACCATCAGGTACAGTGTAATAACATCAGGTACAGTGTAATAACCATCAGGTACAGTGAAATAACCATCAGGTACAGCTGTTACCATCAGCTACAGTGTAATAACCATCAGGTACAGTGTAATAACCATCAGGTACAGTGTAATACCATCAGGTACAGCTGTTACCATCAGGTACAGTGTAATAACCATCAGGTACAGTGTAATAACCATCAGGTACAGTGTAATAACCATCAGGTACAGCGTAATAACCATCAGGTACAGCGTAATAACCATCAGGTACAGTGTAATAACCATCAGGTACAGCTGTTACCATCAGGTACAGTGTAATAACCATCAGGTACAGTGTAATAACCATCAGGTACAGTGTAATAACCATCAGGTACATTGTAATAACATCAGGTACAGTGTAATAACCATCAGGTACAGTGTAATAACTATCAGGTACAGTGTAATAACCATCAGGTACAGCGTAATAACCATCAGGTACAGTGTAATAACCATCAGGTACAGCTGTTACCATCAGGTACAGTGTAATAACCATCAGGTACAGTATAATAACCATCAGGTACAGTATAATAACCATCAGGTACAGCTGTTACCATCAGGTACAGTGTAATAACCATCAGGTACAGTGTAAGAACCATCAGGTACAGTGTAATAACATCAGGTACAGTGTAATAACCATCAGGCACAGTGTAATAACCATCAGGTACAGCTGTTACCATCAGGTACATTGTAATAACCATCAGGTACAGTGTAATAACCATCAGGTACAGCTGTTACGATCAGGTACAGTGTAATAACCATCAGGTACAGTGTAATTACCAGCAGGTACAGCTGTTACCATCAGGTACAGTGTAATAACCATCAGGTACAGCTGTTACCATCAGGTACAGTGTAATAACCATCAGGTACAGTGTAATAACCATCAGGTACAGTGTAATAACCATCAGGTACATCTGTTACCATCCGGTACAGTGTAATAACCATCAGGTACTGTGTAATAGCCATCAGGTACAGTTGTTACCATCAGGTACAGTGTAATAACCATCAGGTACAGTGTAATAGCCATCAGGTACAGTGTAATAGCCATCAGGTACAGTGTAATAACCATCAGGTACAGCTGTAATAACCATCAGGTACAGTGGAATAACCATCAGGTCCAGTGTAATAACCATCAGGTACAGTGTAATAACCATCAGGTACAGTGTAATAACCATCAGGTACAGCTGTTACCATCAGGTACAGCTGTTACCATCAGGTACAGCTTTTACCATCAGGTACAGTGTAATAACCATCAGGTACAGTGTAATAACCATCAGGTACAGTGTAATAACCATCAGGTACAGTGTAATAACCATCAGGTACAGCTGTTACCATCAGGTACAGTGTAATAACCATCAGGTACAGCTGTTACCATCAGGTACAGTGTAATAACCATCAGGTACAGCTGTTACCATCAGGTACAGTGTAATAACCATCAGGTACAGCTGTTACCATCAGGTACAGTGTAATAACATCAGGTACAGTGTAATAACCATCAGGTACAGTGAAATAACCATCAGGTACAGCTGTTACCATCAGCTACAGTGTAATAACCATCAGGTACAGTGTAATAACCATCAGGTACAGCTGTTACCATCAGGTACAGCTGTTACCATCAGGTACAGTGTAATAACCATCAGGTACAGTGTAATAACCATCAGGTACAGTGTAATAACCATCAGGTACAGTGTAATAACTATCAGATACAGTGTAATAACCATCAGGTACAGCTGTTACCATCAGGGACAGTGTAATAACGTCAGGTACTGTGTAATAACCATCAGGTACAGCTGTTACCATCAGGTACAGTGTAATAACCATCAAGTACAGTGTAATAACCATCAGGTACATCTGTTACCATCAGGTACAGTGTAATAACTATCAGGTACAGCTGTTACCATCAGGTACAGTGTAATAACCATCAGGTACAGTGTAATAACAATCAGGTACATCTGTTACCATCAGGTACAGTGTAATAACCATCAGGTACATCTGTTACCATCAGGTACAGTGTAATAACCATCAGGTACAGCTGTTACCATCAGGTACAGTGTAATAACCATCAGGTACAGCTGTTACCATCAGGTACAGCTGTTACCATCAGGTACAGTGTAATAACCATCAGGTACAGCTGGTACCATCAGGTACAGTGTAATAACCATCAGGTACAGTGTAATAACCATCAGGTACAGTGTAATTACCAGCAGGTACAGTGTAATAACCATCAGGCACAGTGTAATAACCATCAGGTACAGTGTAATAGGGTATTACGGTACAGAGTCAATGTGGAGGCTATATACAGGGGGTACCGGTACAGAGTCAATGTGGAGACTATATACAGGGTGTTACGGTACAGAGTCAATGTGGAGACTATATACAGGGTGTTACGGTACAGAGTCAATGTGGAGGCTATATACAGGGTATTACGGTACAGAGTCAATGTGGAGGCTATATACAGGGGGTACCGGTACAGAGTCAGTATGGAGGCTATATACAGGGGGGGTACCGGTACAGAGTCAATGTGGAGGCTATATACAGGGGGTACCGGTACAGAGTCAGTATGGAGGCTATATACAGGGTGTTACGGTACAGAGTCAGTGTGTAGGGGTACAGGTTAGTTAAGGTAATTTGTAGATGTAGGTGGGGGTGAAGTGACTATGCATAGATAACAAACAGTGAGTAGCAGCAGTGTACAAAAGGAGGGGGGGGTCAATGTAAATAGTCCGGTGGCGATTTTATTAATTGTTCAGAAATAAACAAGTTAATGTGAGTAAACAGAAGTTTTAATAGAATATAGACAATTCAAATGTTATTGATTATTGATTATGTACAGTGTTGTAACAATGGCCAAGTAGTACGAAGTGGAAAATAAATGGGTTGTAAATATAGGCTGTAATTACAATGTTTTGTGCTATCTAAATGATTTTTTCCCTCTTTCTTTCCCCCTGGTTCCTGTAGGTTATGTGAGGTCCTCAACCTTGACCCCAGACACGTCCTGATAGCTGAGGTGATCTTCACCAACATCGGAGGAGCGGCAACAGCAGTCGGGGATCCACCCAACGTTATCATCGTCTCCAACCAGGACCTCCGGAAGAGTGTAGGACTCTGTTATCACGTCTTAGAATGCATCTCTAATGGCACCCTATTCCCTATATAGAGCACTACTGTTGACCAGGGCCTGCACCCTATTCCCTATATAGAGCACTACTGTTGACCAGGGCCTGCACCCTATTCCCTATATAGAGCACTACTGTTGACCAGGGCCTGCACCCTATTCCCTATATAGAGCACTACTGTTGACCAGGGCCTGCACCCTATTCCCTATATAGAGCACTACTGTTGACCAGGGCCTGCACCCTATTCCCTATATAGAGCACTATTCCCTATATAGAGCACTATTGTTGCACCCTATTCCCTATATCGAGCACTATTGTTGACTATATATTTTTAACATATATATTTATAACACAGACTGGTTGTGAAGTACAAGACACCTGGTGAAGGGGACGTTATTTAAATAGTCAAATCAGAAGAACCCCAACAAATTCTTATTTACAATGACGTCCAAGAAACAGTCGCTTAACTGCCTTGTTCAGGGGCAGAACGACAGATTTTTTACCTTGTCAGATCGGGGATTTGATCCAGCAACCTTTCGGTTACTAGACCAACGCTCTAACCACTAGGCTACCTGCTGGTTACTAGTCCAACGCTCTAACCACTAGGCTACCTGCTGGTTACTAGTCCAACACTCTAACCACTAGGCTACCTGCTGGTTACTAGTCCAACGCTCTAACCACTAGGCTACCTGCTGGTTACTAGTCCAACGCTCTAACCACTAGGCTACCTGCTGGTTACTAGACCAACGCTCTAACCACTAGGCTACCTGCTGGTTACTGGCCCAACGCTCTAACCACTAGACTACCTGCTGGTTACTGGCCCAACGCTCTAACCACTAGGCTACCTGCTGGTTACTAGTCCAACGCTCTAACCACTAGGCTACCTGCTGGTTACTAGACCAACGCTCTAACCACTAGGCTACCTGCTGGTTACTGGCCCAACGCTCTAACCACTAGACTACCATGCCGCCCAGTATTATAAGGCTGTGTTGAGACATTGACTCATCAATGACCCAAGCCCAGCTCAGACTTTCAGCACGGTTATAGGGAAGCACGTTCAGCAAGCACTTACACAAATGACTAATGATTGGCTGAGAGAAATTGATGATAAAAAGATTGTGGGAGCTGTTTTGTTAGACTTCAGTGCGGCGTTTGACATTATCGATCGTAGTCTGCTGCTGGAAAAATATACAGTACCAGTCACAGTTTGGACATCGACTCATTCAAGGGTTTTTATTTATTTGTACTATTTTCTACATTGTAGAATAATAATGAAGACATCAAAACTATGAAATAACACATATGGAATCATGTAGTAACCAAAAAAGTGTTAAGTAAATCAAAATATACTTAATATTTAAGATACTTCAAAGTAGCCACCCTTTGCCTTGATGAAAGCTTTGCACACTCTTGGAATTCCCTCAACCAGCTTCATGATGTAGTCACCTGGAATGAAGAATCTCAAATATGAGATATATTTTGTTTTGTTTAACACTTTTTTGGTTACTACATGATTCCATATGTGTTATTTCATAGTGTTGATGTCTTCACTATATTCTACAATGTAGAAAATAGTAAAAAATTAAGAAAAACCCTTGAATGAGTAGGTGTGTCCAAACATTTGACTGGTACTATAGATATGTGAAACCAGGTAACAAGGCAGGATGCACCTGAGCTCAATTTCGAGTTTCATAGCAAAGGGTCTGAATACTTATGTAAACAAGGTATTTCAGTTTTTTTTATTTTTATACATTTGCAAACATTTATATAAACCTGTTTTCACTTTGTCATTATGGGGTATTGTGATGTCATTATGGGGTATTGTGATGTCATTATGGGGTATTGTGATGTCATTATGGGGTGTTGTGATGTCATTATGGGGTATTGTGATGTCATTATGGGGTATTGTGATGTCAGTATGGGGTATTGTGATGTCATTATGGGGTATTGTGATGTCATTATGGGGTATTGTGATGTCATTATGGGGTATTGTGATGTCATTATGGGGTATTGTGATGTCAGTATGGGGTATTGTGATGTCATTATGGGGTATTGCGATGTCAGTATGGGGTATTGCGATGTCATTATGGGGTATTGTGATGTCATTATGGGGTATTGTGATGTCAGTATGGGGTATTGTGATGTCATTATGGGGTATTGTGATGTCATTATGGGGTATTGTGATGTCATTATGGGGTATTGTGATGTCATTATGGGGTATTGTGATGTCATTATGGGGTATTGTGATGTCATTATGGGGTATTGTGATGTCATTATGGGGTATTGTGATGTCATTATGGGGTATTGTGATGTCATTATGGGGTATTGTGATGTCATTATGGGGTATTGTGATGTCAGTATGGGGTATTGTGATGTCATTATGGGGTATTGTGATGTCATTATGGGGTATTGTGATGTCATTATGGGGTATTGTGATGTCATTATGGGGTATTGTGATGTCATTATGGGGTATTGTGATGTCAGTATGGGGTATTGTGATGTCATTATGGGGTATTGTGATGTCATTATGGGGTATTGTGATGTCATTATGGGGTATTGTGATGTCATTATGGGGTATTGTGATGTCATTATGGGTATTGTGATGTCATTATGGGGTATTGTGATGTCATTATGGGTATTGTGATGTCATTATGGGGTATTGTGATGTCATTATGGGGTATTGTGATGTCATTATGGGGTATTGTGATGTCATTATGGGGTATTGTGATGTCATTATGGGGTATTGTGATGTCATTATGGGGTATTGTGATGTCATTATGGGTATTGTGATGTCATTATGGGTATTGTGTGTAGATTGCTTTTAATTACTATTATTTCATTTAGAATAAGGCTGTAACGTAACAAAATGTGGGAAAAGTCAAGGGGCCTGAATACTTTCCGAAGGCACTGTATGTGTGCCAGTGTGTGCCAGTGTGTGCCAGTCTGTGCCCGTGTGTACACGCATGCTTGAGTGTGTGTGTACACTACAGGTGGCATCCACAGATTTTCCTGGTAATTGGGAGTCATCTCCTGTAGCCGGTAACCCGTGGTGACAGCCCTGGCATTAGTAGCTGCTGGACCGTCATTGGGCTACCAGACACCCTGTAAACCAATCAGAGTGGCTCACTCCCCAGGCTCTACCTGGCCTGTAACCAATCACAGCATATCACACCTTAGGCTGCTGAATGTAGACAGACAAACAGCACCTTGATGTTTTAAGACAGCCACAGACTAGACCACATACACCTACGGTGCATCCCAAATGGCCACCTATTCTCTATACTGTGCACTTGTAGATTTTTAGTTGGCTGACTTGTTTAGCAGCGTCTTGCTGACTGTAAAGTGGAGCATGAATTGATGAGGGAATGAGATCACCTCATTTACAGGGTGTATTCTGCATTACCCTAAAAAATGCACGCACACACACACACGCACGCACACGCACGCACGCACGCACACGCGCGCACACACACACACACACACACACACACACCACACACACACACACACACACACACACACACACACACACACACACACAGAACATGTGTTTTAGGATACCACACTATTTATAAAAGGAGGCAGTGGTTGAGTCTAAAATGGAACCCTATTCCCATATCCCCTATATAGAGAACATTTCCCCTATATAGAGATCATATCCCCTATATAGACACCATATCCCCTATACAGAGACCATATCCCCTATATAGAGACCATATCCCCTATATAGAGAGCATATCCCCCATATAGAGACCATTTCCCCTATATAGAGATTATACCCCCTATATAGAGATCATATCCCCTATATAGAGACCATATCCCCTATATAGAGACCATATCCCCTATATAGAGATCATATCCCCTATATAGAGATCATATCCCCTATATAGAGACCATATCCCCTATATAGAGAGCATATCCCCCATATAGAGACCATTTCCCCTATATAGAGATTATACCCCCTATATAGAGATCATATCCCCTATTTAGAGACCATATCCCCTATATAGAGACCATATCCCCTATATAGAGATCATATCCCCTATATAGAGATCATATCCCCTATATAGAGATCATATCCCCTATATAGAGACCATATCCCCTATATAGAGAGCATATCCCCCATATAGAGACCATTTCCCCTATATGGAGATTATACCCCCTATATAGAGATCATATCCCCTATATAGAGACCATATCCCCTATATAGAGACCATATCCCCTATATAGAGATCATACCCCCTATATAGAGACCATACCCCCTATATAGAGATCATACCCCCTATATAGAGACCATACCCCCTATATAGAGATCATATCCCCTATATAGAGACCATATCCCCTATATAGAGACCATATCCCATATATAGAGATCATATCCCCTATATAGAGACCATATCCCCTATATAGAGACCATATCCCCTATATAGAGACCATATCCCCTATATAGAGACCATATCCCCTATATAGAGACCATATCCCCTATATAGAGACCATATCCCCTATATAGAGACCATAGCCCCTATATAGAGACCATAGCCCCTATATAGAGATCATATCCCCTATATAGAGACCATATCCCCTATATAGAGACCATGTCCCCTATATAGAGATCATATCCCCTATATAGAGATCATATCCCCTATATAGAGATCATATCCCCTATATAGAGACCATATCCCCTATATAGAGACCATATCCCCTATATAGAGACCATATCCCCTATATAGAGACCATGTCCCCTATATAGACACCATATCCCCTATATAGAGATCATATCCCCTATATAGAGCCCATATCCCCTATAGAGAGATCATACCCCCTATATAGAGCCCATATCCCCTATAGAGAGATCATATCCCCTGTATAGAGATCATATCCCCTGTATAGAGCCCATATCCCCTGTATAGAGCCCATATCCCCTGTATAGAGCCCATATCCCCTGTAAAGAGCCCATATCCCCTATATAGAGATCATATCCCTTGTATAGAGCCCAAATCCCCTGTATAGAGATCATATCCCCTATATAGAGACCATATCCCCTATACAGAGCCCATATCCCCTATATAGAGCCCATATCCCCTATACAGAGACCGTATCCCTTATACAGAGACCATATCCCCTATATAGAGACCATATCCCTTATATAGAGCCCATATCCCCTATATAGAGACCATATCCCTTATATAGAGCCCATACCCCCTATATAGAGACCGTATCCCTTATACAGAGCCCATATCCCCTATATAGAGCCCATATCCCCTATATAGAGCCCATATCCCCTATATAGAGACCATATCCCTTATACAGAGACCATATATCTTATACAGAGACCATATCCCCTATATAGAGACCATATCCCTTATATAGAGACCATATCCCTTATATAGAGCCCATATCCCCTATATAGAGACCATATCCCTTATATAGAGCCCATAGCCCCTATATAGAGCCCAACCCGGTAGGCTAGAACAAGTTCTCATTTACAACTGCGGCCTGGCCAAGATAAAGCAAAGCAGTTCGACACATACAACAACACAGTTACACATGGAATAAACAAAACATAGTCAATAATACAGTAGAAAAGTATATATACAGTGTGTACAAATGAGGGACGATACTAGCCTACCGGGTTAAATAAAGGTGAAATATAAAATAAAAATAGAGACCATATCCCCTATATAGAGTCCATATCCCCTATATAGAGTCCATATCCCCTATATAGAGTCCTTACCCCCTATATAGAGCCCATATCTCCTACATAGAGCCCATATCTCCTACATAGAGCCTATATCCCCTACATAGACCCTATATCTCCTATACATATACAGAGCCGATATCCCTTACATAGAGCCCTATGGGCCCTGGTCAGAAGCGGTTCATTATATAGAGAATAGGGTGCCATTTGGGACACATGACCTCACAGCAACCAATCAGGATGGTGGAGGCAAGGCAAGACTGTTGTCAGAGTGTAGCAAACTCTGCAGACCTGGGATGGTTGAATCCTCCATATACAGTCCATTCGGAATGTATTCAGACCCCTGGACCTTTTCCACATTTTATTATGTTACAGCCTTATTCTAAAATGGATTTTTAAAAAATTAAGTAATCAACCTACGTACAATACACCAAAATGATGTGCGAAAACAGGCTTTTAGAAATGTTTGCAAATGTATTGAAAGTAAACAAACAGAAATACCTTATCCAGACTCTTTGCTATGAGACTCAAAATGGAGCTCAGGTGCATCCTGTTCCCATTGATCGTCCTTGAGATTTTTCTACAACTTGATTTAATTAATTGGACATGATTTTGAAAGGCACACACCTGTCTATATAAGGTCCCACAGTTGACAGTGCATATCAGAGAAAAACCAAGTCATGAGGTTGAAGGAATTGTCCGTAGAGCGAGACAGTATTGTGTCGAGGCACACTACTGGGAAGGGTACCAGAAAATGTCTGCAGCATTGAAGGTCCCCAAGAACACAGTGGCCTCCATCATTCTTAAATGGAAGAAGATTGGAGCCACTAAGACCTAGATCTGTCCGCGTGTCCAAACTGAGCAATCGGGGGAGAAGGGCCTTGGTCAGGGAGGTGACCAAGAACCCGATGGTCACTCTGATAGAGCGCCAGAAGGACAACCATCTCTGCAGCACTCCACCAATCAGGCTTTTATGACAGAGTGGCCAGATGAAGCCAGTCCTCAGTAAAAGGCAAATTACAGCCTGCTTGGAGTTTGCCAAAAGGCACCTAATGGAATCTCAGCACTTGGTAAACAAGATTTTCTGGTTTGAAGAAATCAAGATTTGAACTATTTGGCCTGAATGCCAGGCTTCATGTCTGGAGGAAACCTGGCACCATCCCTACGGTGAAGCATGATGGTTGCAACATCATGCTGTGGGGATGTTTTCAGCGACAGGGACTGAGAGACTAGTCAGGATCGAAGGAAAGATGAACAGAGTAAAGTACCTAGAGATCCTTGATGAAAACCTGTTCCAGAGTGCTCAGGACCTCAGACTGGGGCAAAGTTTCACCTTCCAACAAGACAACGAACCTAAGCACACAGCCAAGACAATGCAGGAGTGGCTTTGGGACAAGTCTCTGAATGTCCTTGAGTTGCCCAGCCAGAGCCCGGGCTTGAACCATATCGAACATCTCTGGAGAGACCTGAAAATAGCGGTGCAGCGATGCTCCCCATCCAACCTGACAGATTTTGAGAGGATCTGCAGAGGAGATTGGGAGAACCTCCCCAAATACAGGTGTGCCAAGCTTGTAGCGTCATACCCAAGAAGACTCAAGGCTGTAATCACTGCCAAAGGTGCTTCAACAAAGTACTGAGTAAAGGGTCTGAATACTTAAAGTCGAAAGTTTACACCTTAGCCACATATATTTAACCTCCATTTTTCACAATTCCTGACATTTAATCCTAGTAAAAATTCCCTGTCTTAGGTCAGTTAGGATCACCACTTTATTTTAAGAATGTGAAATGGCAAAATAATAGTAGAGAGAATGATTGATTTCAGCTTTTATTTCTTTCATCACATTCCCAGTGGGTCAGAAGTTTACATACACTCAATTAGTATTTGGTAGCATTGCCAATAAATTGTTTAACTTCGGTCAAATGTTTCGGGTAGCCTTCCACAAGCTTCCCACAATAAGTTGGGTGAATTTTGGCCCATTCCTCCTGACAGAGCTGGTGTAACTGAGTCAGGTTTGTAGGCCTCCTTGCTCGCACACAGTTCTGCCCACAAATGTTCTATTGGATTGAGGTCAGGGCTTTGTGATGGCCACTCCAATACCTTGACTTGGTTGTCCTTAAGCCATTTTGCCACAACTTTGGAAGTACAGTGCCTTGCGAAAGTATTCGGCCCCCTTGAACTTTGCGACCTTTTGCCACATTTCAGGATTCAAACATAAAGATATAAAACTGTATTTTTTTGTGAAGAATCAACAACAAGTGGGACACAATCATGAAGTGGAATGACATTTATTAGATATTTCAAACTTTTTTAACAAATCAAAAACTGAAAAATTGGGCGTGCAAAATGATTCAGCCCCCTTAAGTTAATACTTTGTAGCGCCACATTTTGCTGCGATTACAGCTGTACGTCGCTTGGGGTATGTCTCTATCAGTTTTGCACATCGAGAGACTGAATTTTTTTCCCATTCCTCCTTGCAAAACAGCTCGAGCTCAGTGAGGTTGGATGGAGAGCATTTGTGAACAGCAGTTTTCAGTTCTTTCCACAGATTCTCGATTGGATTCAGGTCTGGACTTTGACTTGGCCATTCTAACACCTGGATATGTTTATTTTTGAACCATTCCATTGTAGATTTTGCTTTATGTTTTGGATCATTGTCTTGTTGGAAGACAAATCTCCGTCCCAGTCTCAGGTCTTTTGCAGACTCCATCAGGTTTTCTTCCAGAATGGTCCTGTATTTGGCTCCATCCATCTTCCCATCAATTTTAACCATCTTCCCTGTCCCTGCTGAAGAAAAGCAGGCCCAAACCATGATGCTGCCACCACCATGTTTGACAGTGGGGATGGTGTATTCAGGGTGATGAGCTGTGTTGCTTTTACGCCAAACATAACGTTTTGCATTGTTGCCAAAAAGTTCAATTTTGGTTTCATCTGACCAGAGCACCTTCTTCCACATGTTTGGTGTGTCTCCCAGGTGGCTTGTGGCAAACTTTAAACAACACTTTTTATGGATATCTTTAAGAAATGGCTTCCTTCTTGCCACTCTTCCATAAAGGACAGATTTGTGCAATATACGACTGATTGTTGTCCTATGGACAGAGTCTCCCACCTCAGCTGTAGATCTCTGCAGTTCATCCAGAGTGATCATGGGCCTCTTGGCTGCATCTCTGATCAGTCTTCTCCTTGTATGAGCTGAAAGTTTAGAGGGACGGCCAGGTCTTGGTAGATTTGCAGTGGTCTGATACTCCTTCCATTTCAATATTATCGCTTGCACAGTGCTCCTTGGGATGTTTAAAGCTTGGGAAATCTTTTTGTATCCAAATCCGGCTTTAAACTTCTTCACAACAGTATCTCGGATCTGCCTGGTGTGTTCCTTGTTCTTCATGATGCTCTCTGCGCTTTTAACGGACCTCTGAGACTATCACAGTGCAGGTGCATTTATACGGAGACTTGATTACACACAGGTGGATTGTATTTATCATCATTAGTCATTTAGGTCAACATTGGATCATTCAGAGATCCTCACTGAACTTCTGGAGAGAGTTTGCTGCACTGAAAGTAAAGGGGCTGAATAATTTTGCACGCCCAATTTTTCAGTTTTTGATTTGTTAAAAAAGTTTGAAATATCCAATAAATGTCGTTCCACTTCATGATTGTGTCCCACTTGTTGTTGATTCTTCACAAAAAAATACAGTTTTATATCTCTATGTTTTAAGCCTGAAATGTGGCAAAAGGTCGCAAAGTTCAAGGGGGCCGAATACTTTCGCAAGGCACTGTATGCTTGGGGTAATTGTCCATTTGGAAGACCCATTTGCGACCAAGCTTTAACTTGACTGATGTCTTGAGATGTTGCTTCAATATATCCACATAATTTTCCTACCTCATGATGCCATCTATGTTGTGAAGTTCACCAGTCCATCCTGCAGCAAAGCACCCCCACAACATGATGCTGCCACCCCCGTGCTTCACGGTTGGGATGGTGTTCTTCAGCTTGCAAGCCTCCACTTTTTCCTCCTAACATAACAATAGTCATTATGGCCAAACAGTTCTATTTTTGTTTCATCAGACCAGAGGACATTTCTCCAAAAAGAACAATCTTTTTTCCTCATGTGCAGTTGCAAACCATAGTCTGGCCTTTTTATGGCGGTTTTGGAGCAGTAGCTTTTTCCTTGCTAAGCGGCCTTTCAGGGTATGTCGATATAGGACTCGTTTTACTGTGGATATAGATACTTTTGTACCCGTTTCCTCCAGCATCTTCACAAGGTCCTTTGCTGTTGTTCTGGGATTGATTTGCACTTTTTTCACGGCTGTCTTTTCTTTTTAAAATGACGCCAACAAAACAACAAACGAGAAAACAAACTTGAAGCTTACAGGGCAAAATGCCACAAACAAAGTTAACTATCCACAAAGACAGGTGGGAAAAAGGGCTGCCTAAGTATGGTTCCCAATCAGAGACAACGATAGACAGCTGTCCCTGATTGAGAACCATACCCGGCCAAAACAAAGAATTACAAAACATAGAAAAGTGAACATAGAATGCCCATCCAAATCACATCCTGACCAAACCAAAATAGAGACATAAAAAGCTCTCTAAGGTCAGGGCGTGACACTAGTTTTACTGTGGATATAGATACTTTTGTACCTGTTTCCTCCAGGAACCCTAGGAAGTAGGGATGTGAGGGATATTAGCGGAAGTAACCCCGCCTCACAAGGTCCTTTGCTGCTATTCTGGGATTGATTTGCATTTTTCGCACCAAAGTACGTTCATCTCTAGTAGACAGAACGCGTCTCCTTCCTGAGCGGTATGACGGCTGCGTGGTCCCATGGTGTTGATGCTTGTGTACTATTGTTTGTACAGATGTACGTGGTACCTTCAGGCGTTTGGAAATTGCTCCCAAGGATGAACCAGATTTGTGGAGGTCTACAATTTGTTTTTTGAGGTCTTGGCTGATTTCTTTTGATTTTCCCATGATGTCAAGCAAAGAGGCACTGAGTTTGAAGGTGGGCCTTGAAATACATCCACAGGTACACCTCCAATTGACTCAAATTATGTCAATTAGCCTGTCAGAAGCTTCTAAAGCCATTACAAAATGTTCTGGTGTCACGGAATTCTAAGCAGGCGGGCACTGGAAGTTTAAATAGACGATAAATGAACCAGAATAAGCAACAGGTGAAAACAATCAAGACAAAAGAAAAAGGGATCGGTGGCAGCTAGTAGGCCGGTGACGACAACCGCTGAGCGCCGCCCAAACAGGAAGAGGAGCCTCCTTCGGAATTCTTCAAGCTGTTTAAAGGCACATTCAGTTTAGTTTATGCAAACTTCTGACCTACAGGATTTGTGATACTGTGAATTATAAGTGAAATAATCTGTCTGTAAACAATTGTTGGAAAAATGACTTGTGACATCCACAAAAGCAGATGTCCTAACCGACTTGCCAAAACTATAGTTTGTTAACAAGAAATTGTGGAGTGGTTGAAAAATGAGTTTTAATGACTACAACCTAAGTGTATGTAAACTTCTGTCTTCAACTGTAGAATGGAAGTAGTCTAGCTCTAATACATAGAATGAAGTAGCTCTAATATATAGAATGAAGTAGTCTAGCTCTAATATATAGAATGAAGTAGCTCTAATACATAGAATGAAGTAGCTCTAATACATAGAATGAAGTAGCTCTAATACATAGAATGAAGTAGCTCTAATACATAGAATGAAGTAGCTCTAATACATAGATTGAAGTAGCTCTAATACATAGAATGAAGTAGCTCTAATACATAGATTGAAGTAGCTCTAATACATAGAATGAAGTAGCCTAGCTCTAATGCACAGAATTTTTTTATTTATTTATTTATTTATTTTACCTTTATTTAACCAGGTAGGCAAGTTGAGAACAAGTTCTCATTTACAATTGCGACCTGGCCAAGATAAAGCAAAGCAGTTCGACAGATAAAACGACACAGAGTTACACATGGAGTAAAAACAAACATACAGTCAATAATGCAGTATAAACAAGTCTATATACAATGTGAGCAAATGAGGTGAGAAGGGAGGTAAAGGCAAAAAAGGCCATGATGGCAAAGTAAATACAATATAGCAATTAAAATACTGGAATGGTAGTTTTGCAATGGAAGAATGTGCAAAGTAGAAATAAAAATAATGGGGTGCAAAGGAGCAAAATAAATAAATAAATAAAAATTAAATACAGTTGGGAAAGAGGTAGTTGTTTGGGCTAAATTATAGGTGGGCTATGTACAGGTGCAGTAATCTGTGAGCTGCTCTGACAGTTGGTGCTTAAAGCTAGTGAGGGAGATAAGTGTTTCCAGTTTCAGAGATTTTTGTAGTTCGTTCCAGTCATTGGCAGCAGAGAACTGGAAGGAGAGGCGGCCAAAGAAAGAATTGGTTTTGGGGGTGACTGGAGAGATATACCTGCTGGAGCGTGTGCTACAGGTGGGAGATGCTATGGTGACCAGCGAGCTGAGATAAGGGGGGACTTTACCTAGCAGGGTCTTGTAGATGACATGGAGCCAGTGGGTTTGGCGACGAGTATGAAGCGAGGGCCAGCCAACGAGAGCGTACAGGTCGCAATGGTGGGTAGTATATGGGGCTTTGGTGATAAAACGGATTGCACTGTGATAGACTGCATCCAATTTGTTGAGTAGGGTATTGGAGGCTATTTTGTAAATGACATCGCCAAAGTCGAGGATTGGTAGGATGGTCAGTTTTACAAGGGTATGTTTGGCAGCATGAGTGAAGGATGCTTTGTTGCGAAATAGGAAGCCAATTCTAGATTTAACTTTGGATTGGAGATGTTTGATATGGGTCTGGAAGGAGAGTTTACAGTCTAACCAGACACCTAAGTATTTGTAGTTGTCCACCTATTCTAAGTCAGAGCCGTCCAGAGTAGTGATGTTGGACAGGCGGGTAGGTGCAGGTAGCGATCGGTTGAAGAGCATGCATTTAGTTTTACTTGTATTTAAGAGCAATTGGAGGCCACGGAAGGAGAGTTGTATGGCATTGAAGCTTGCCTGGAGGGTTGTTAACACAGTGTCCAAAGAAGGGCCGGAAGTATACAGAATGGTGTCGTCTGCGTAGAGGTGGATCAGGGACTCACCAGCAGCAAGAGCGACCTCATTGATGTATACAGAGAAGAGAGTCGGTCCAAGAATTGAACCCTGTGGCAACCCCATAGAGACTGCCAGAGGTCCGGACAGCAGACCCTCCGATTTGACACACTGAACTCTATCAGAGAAGTAGTTGATGAACCAGGCGAGGCAATCATTTGAGAAACCAAGGCTGTCGAGTCTGCCGATGAGGATATGGTGATTGACAGAGTCGAAAGCCTTGGCCAGATCAATGAATACGGCTGCACAGTAATGTTTCTTATCGATGGCGGTTAAGATATCGTTTAGGACCTTGAGCGTGGCTGAGGTGCACCCATGACCAGCTCTGAAACCAGATTGCATAGCAGAGAAGGTATGGTGAGATTCGAAATGGTCGGTAATCTGTTTGTTGACTTGGCTTTCGAAGACCTTAGAAAGGCACGGTAGGATAGATATAGGTCTGTAGCAGTTTGGGTCAAGAGTGTCCCCCCCTTTGAAGAGGGGGATGACCGCAGCTGCTTTCCAATCTTTGGGAATCTCAGACGACACGAAAGAGAGGTTGAACAGGCTAGTAATAGGGGTGGCAACAATTTCGGCAGATAATTTTAGAAAGAAAGGGTCCAGATTGTCTAGCCCGGCTGATTTGTAGGGGTCCAGATTTTGCAGCTCTTTCAGAACATCAGCTGAATGGATTTGGGAGAAGGAGAAATGGGGAAGGCTTGGGCGAGTTGCTGTTGGGGGTGCAGTGCTGTTGTCCGGGGTAGGAGTAGCCAGGTGGAAAGCATGGCCAGCCGTAGAAAAATGCTTATTGAAATTCTCAATTATGGTGGATTTATCAGTGGTGACAGTGTTTCCTATCTTCAGTGCAGTGGGCAGCTGGGAGGAGGTGTTCTTATTCTCCATGGACTTTACAGTGTCCCAGAACTTTTTTGAGTTAGTGTTGCAGGAAGCAAATTTCTGCTTGAAAAAGCTAGCCTTGGCTTTTCTAACTGCCTGTGTATAATGGTTTCTAACTTCCCTGAACAGCTGCATATCACGGGGGCTGTTCGATGCTAATGCAGAACGCCATAGGATGTTTTTGTGTTGGTTAAGGGCAGTCAGGTCTGGGGAGAACCAAGGGCTATATCTGTTCCTGGTTCTAAATTTCTTGAATGGGGCATGAAGTAGTCTAGCTCTAATACATAGAATGAAGTAGTCTAGCTCTAATACATAGAATGAAGTAGTCTAGCTCTAATACATAGAATGAAGTAGCCTAGCTCTAATATATAGAATGAAGTAGTCTAGCTCTAATACATAGAATGAAGTAGTCTAGCTCTAATACATAGAATGAAGTAGTCTAGCTCTAATACATAGAATGAAGTAGTCTAGCTCTAATACATAGAATGAAGTAGCTCTAATACATAGAATGAAGTAGCTCTAATACATAGAATGAAGTAGCTCTAATACATAGAATGAAGTAGCTCTAATACATAGAATGAAGTAGCTCTAATACATAGAATGAAGTAGCTCTAATACATAGAATGAAGTAGTCTAGCTCTAATACATAGAATGAAGTAGTCTAGCTCTAATACATAGAATGAAGTAGTCTAGCTCTAATACATAGAATGAAGTAGCCTAGCTCTAATATATAGAATGAAGTAGTCTAGCTCTAATACATAGAATGAAGTAGTCTAGCTCTAATACATAGAATGAAGTAGTCTAGCTCTAATACATAGAATGAAGTAGTCTAGCTCTAATACATAGAATGAAGTAGCTCTAATACATAGAATGAAGTAGCTCTAATACATAGAATGAAGTAGCTCTAATACATAGAATGAAGTAGCTCTAATACATAGAATGAAGTAGCTCTAATACATAGAATGAAGTAGCTCTAATACATAGAATGAAGTAGTCTAGCTCTAATACATAGAATGGAAGTAGTCTAGCTCTAATACATAGAATGGAAGTAGTCTAGCTCTAATACATAGAATTAAGTAGCTCTAATACATAGAATTAAGTATCCTATCCTAACCTCTGTTTGTCTCTGTCTGTTCCAGGGGATAGATTTTGCTAGTTTCACAGGCTACATGTTCCTGGGGATCTGTCTGGTCCTCCTCACCTCCTTCCCTTTCCTTCGCCTCCTCTACTGGAACAAGAAGCTGTACAACAAGGAGTCCAGCGAGATCGTCGGTGAGTCTGATTGTGTTTGTGATTGTGATTGTTTGAGACTGTTGGTGTGTGTTTGTTGTGTATAGCTGGCTAGCTAAAGCCAACTTCCTATAAATGCTAGTTGGCTAGTATTACGGAGAAACATCCAAACATTAATAAGCTACATAGCTTGATAAAATAAATGTACTGACACACCTCTCGCGAGTCCTGCCTGTCACTGGCAGCTAAATTCAAACGCTGTGTTTTTAACTCAACACTGCAACGAGTACTTTTAGTACTTTTGGGTGTCAGGGAAAATGTATGGAGTAAAAAGTACATTATTTTCTTTAGGAATGTAGTGAAGTAAAAGTTGTCAAAAATATAAATAGTAAAGTACAGAAAAAACAACAACTACTTAAGGAGTACATTAAAGTATTTTTTACTGAAGTACTTTACACCACTGACTATTGTTCAAGCCATTATTGGAGGGACAGCACACGAATGAGGCAAAGAGAGAGAGAGAGGAGTTGGCTCCCAGGGGACCACTGGACACCGGGGCTATAGGTGCGCACATTTTCCACCTTTTGAAAACGTAGCCTACTTCTAATAAAGTTAACAAAGCACTCAGTAGTCTAGCTATGTACTGTAATTATTACCTAGATGTAGTTACCTAGATATACCTCACTAGTCTAGCTATGTACTGTAATTATTACCTAGATGTAGTTACCTAGATATACCTCACTAGTCTAGCTATGTACTGTAATTATTACCTAGATGTAGTTACCTAGATATACCTCACTAGTCTAGCTATGTACTGTAATTATTACCTAGATGTAGTTACCTAGATATACCTCACTAGTCTAGCTATGTACTGTAATTATTACCTAGATGTAGTTACCTAGATATACCTCACTAGTCTAGCTATGTACTGTAATTATTACCTAGATGTAGTTACCTAGATATACCTCACTAGTCTAGCTATGTACTGTAATTATTATTACCTAGATGTAGTTACCTAGACATACCTAGATGTAGTTACCTAGATATACCTAGATGTAGTTACCTAGATGTAGTTACCTAGATGTAGTTACCTAAATATACCTAGATGTAGTTACCTAAATATACCTAGATGTAGTTACCTAGACATACCTAGATGTAGTTACCTAGACATACCTAGATGTAGTTATCTAGATGTACCTAGATGTAGTTACCTAGATGTAGTTACCTAAATATACCTAGATGTAGTTACCTAAATATACCTAGATGTAGTTACCTAGATATACCTAGATGTAGTTACCTAGACATACCTAGATGTAGTTATCTAGATGTACCTAGATGTAGTTACCTAGATGTAGTTACCTAAATATACCTAGATGTAGTTACCTAGATGTACCTAGATGTAGTTACCTAGATGTAGTTACCTAGATATACCTAGATGTAGTTACCTAGATGTAGTTACCTAAATATACCTAGATGTAGTTACCTAAATATACCTAGATGTAGTTACCTAGATATACCTAGATGTAGTTACCTAGACATACCTAGATGTAGTTACCTAGATATACCTAGATGTAGTTACCTAGATATACCTAGATGTAGTTACCTAGATGTAGTTACCTAGATATACCTAGATGTAGTTACCTAGATATACCTAGATGTAGTTACCTAGATATACCTAGATGTAGTTACCTACACATACCTAGATGTAGTTACCTACACATACCTAGATGTAGTTACCTAGACATACCTAGATGTAGTTACCTAGACATACCTAGATGTAGTTATCTAGATGTACCTAGATGTAGTTACCTAGATGTAGTTACCTAAATATACCTAGATGTAGTTACCTAGATGTACCTAGATGTAGTTACCTAGATGTAGTTACCTAGATATAGTTACCTAAATATACCTAGATGTAGTTACCTAGATGTAGTTACCTAGATGTAGTTACCTAAATATACCTAGATGTAGTTACCTAAATATACCTAGATGTAGTTACCTAGATATACCTAGATGTAGTTACCTAGACATACCTAGATGTAGTTACCTAGATGTAGTTACCTAGATATACCTAGATGTAGTTACCTAGATATACCTAGATGTAGTTACCTAGATGTAGTTACCTAGATATACCTAGATGTAGTTACCTAGATATACCTAGATGTAGTTACCTACACATACCTAGATGTAGTTACCTACACATACCTAGATGTAGTTACCTAGACATACCTAGATGTAGTTACCTAGACATACCTAGATGTAGTTATCTAGATGTACCTAGATGTAGTTACCTAGATGTAGTTACCTAAATATACCTAGATGTAGTTACCTAGATATACCTCACTAGTCTAGCTATGTACTGTAATTATTACCTAGATGTAGTTACCTAGATATACCTCACTAGTCTAGCTATGTACTGTAATTATTACCTAGATGTAGTTACCTAGATATACCTCACTAGTCTAGCTATGTACTGTAATTATTACCTAGATGTAGTTACCTAGATATACCTCACTAGTCTAGCTATGTACTGTAATTATTATTACCTAGATGTAGTTACCTAGACATACCTAGATGTAGTTACCTAGATATACCTAGATGTAGTTACCTAGATGTAGTTACCTAGATGTAGTTACCTAAATATACCTAGATGTAGTTACCTAAATATACCTAGATGTAGTTACCTAGATATACCTAGATGTAGTTACCTAGATGTAGTTACCTAGATGTAGTTACCTAGATATACCTAGATGTAGTTACCTAAATATACCTAGATGTAGTTACCTAGACATACCTAGATGTAGTTACCTAGACATACCTAGATGTAGTTACCTAGATGTACCTAGATGTAGTTACCTAGATGTACCTAGATGTAGTTACCTAGATGTAGTTACCTAAATATACCTAGATGTAGTTACCTAGATGTACCTAGATGTAGTTACCTAGATGTAGTTACCTAGATATACGTAGATGTAGTTACCTAGATGTAGTTACCTAAATATACCTAGATGTAGTTACCTAAATATACCTAGATGTAGTTACCTAGATATACCTAGATGTAGTTACCTAGACATACCTAGATGTAGTTACCTAGATGTAGTTACCTAGATATACCTAGATGTAGTTACCTAGACATACCTAGATGTAGTTACCTAGATGTAGTTACCTAGATATACCTAGATGTAGTTACCTAGATATACCTAGATGTAGTTACCTAGATATACCTAGATGTAGTTACCTACACATACCTAGATGTAGTTACCTACACATACCTAGATGTAGTTACCTACACATACCTAGATGTAGTTACCTAGACATACCTAGATGTAGTTACCTAGACATACCTAGATGTAGTTATCTAGATGTACCTAGATGTAGTTACCTAGATGTAGTTACCTAAATATACCTAGATGTAGTTACCTAGATGTACCTAGATGTAGTTACCTAGATGTAGTTACCTAGATATAGTTACCTAAATATACCTAGATGTAGTTACCTAGATGTAGTTACCTAGATGTAGTTACCTAAATATACCTAGATGTAGTTACCTAAATATACCTAGATGTAGTTACCTAGATATAACTAGATGTAGTTACCTAGATATACCTAGATGTAGTTACCTAGACATACCTAGATGTAGTTACCTAGATATACCTAGATGTAGTTACCTAGATATACCTAGATGTAGTTACCTAGATGTAGTTACCTAGATATACCTAGATGTAGTTACCTAGATGTAGTTACCTAAATATACCTAGATATAGTTACCTAGATATACCTAGATGTAGTTACCTAGATGTAGCTACCTAGATGTAGTTACCTAGACATACCTAGATGTAGTTACCTAAATATACCTAGATGTAGTTACCTAGACATACCTAGATGTAGTTACCTAGACATACCTAGATGTAGTTATCTAGATGTACCTAGATGTAGTTACCTAGATGTAGTTACCTAAATATACCTAGATGTAGTTACCTAGATGTACCTAGATGTAGTTACCTAGATGTAGTTACCTAGACATACCTAGATGTAGTTACCTAGACATACCTAGATGTAGTTACCTAGACATACCTAGATGTAGTTACCTAGATGTAGTTACCTAGATGTAGTTACCTAGATATACCTAGATGTAGTTACCTAGACATACCTAGATGTAGTTACCTAGATATACCTAGATGTAGTTACCTAGACATACCTAGATGTAGTTACCTAGATATACCTAGATGTAGTTACCTAGACATACCTAGATGTAGTTACCTAGACATACCTAGATGTAGTTACCTAGACATACCTAGATGTAGTTATCTAGATGTACCTAGATGTAGTTACCTAGATGTAGTTACCTAGATGTACCTAGATGTAGTTACCTAGATATACCTAGATGTAGTTACCTAGATGTAGTTACCTAGATGTAGTTACCTAAATATACCTAGATGTAGTTACCTAAATATACCTAGATGTAGTTACCTAGATATACCTAGATGTAGTTACCTAGACATACCTAGATGTAGTTACCTAGATGTAGTTACCTAGATATACCTAGATGTAGTTACCTAGATATACCTAGATGTAGTTACCTAGATGTAGTTACCTAGATATACCTAGATGTAGTTACCTAGATATACCTAGATGTAGTTACCTACACATACCTAGATGTAGTTACCTACACATACCTAGATGTAGTTACCTAGACATACCTAGATGTAGTTACCTAGACATACCTAGATGTAGTTATCTAGATGTACCTAGATGTAGTTACCTAGATGTAGTTACCTAAATATACCTAGATGTAGTTACCTAGATATACCTCACTAGTCTAGCTATGTACTGTAATTATTACCTAGATGTAGTTACCTAGATATACCTCACTAGTCTAGCTATGTACTGTAATTATTACCTAGATGTAGTTACCTAGATATACCTCACTAGTCTAGCTATGTACTGTAATTATTACCTAGATGTAGTTACCTAGATATACCTCACTAGTCTAGCTATGTACTGTAATTATTATTACCTAGATGTAGTTACCTAGACATACCTAGATGTAGTTACCTAGATATACCTAGATATACCTAGATGTAGTTACCTAGATGTAGTTACCTAAATATACCTAGATGTAGTTACCTAAATATACCTAGATGTAGTTACCTAGATATACCTAGATGTAGTTACCTAGATGTAGTTACCTAGATGTAGTTACCTAGATATACCTAGATGTAGTTACCTAAATATACCTAGATGTAGTTACCTAGACATACCTAGATGTAGTTACCTAGACATACCTAGATGTAGTTATCTAGATGTACCTAGATGTAGTTACCTAGATGTAGTTACCTAAATATACCTAGATGTAGTTACCTAGATGTACCTAGATGTAGTTACCTAGATGTAGTTACCTAGATATACCTAGATGTAGTTACCTAGATGTAGTTACCTAAATATACCTAGATGTAGTTACCTAAATATACCTAGATGTAGTTACCTAGATATACCTAGATGTAGTTACCTAGACATACCTAGATGTAGTTACCTAGATGTAGTTACCTAGATATACCTAGATGTAGTTACCTAGACATACCTAGATGTAGTTACCTAGATGTAGTTACCTAGATATACCTAGATGTAGTTACCTAGATATACCTAGATGTAGTTACCTAGATGTAGTTACCTAGATATACCTAGATGTAGTTACCTAGATATACCTAGATGTAGTTACCTAGATATACCTAGATGTAGTTACCTACACATACCTAGATGTAGTTACCTACACATACCTAGATGTAGTTACCTACACATACCTAGATGTAGTTACCTAAATATACCTAGATGTAGTTACCTAGATGTACCTAGATGTAGTTACCTAGATGTAGTTACCTAGATATACCTAGATGTAGTTACCTAGATGTAGTTACCTAAATATACCTAGATGTAGTTACCTAAATATACCTAGATGTAGTTACCTAGATATACCTAGATGTAGTTACCTAGACATACCTAGATGTAGTTACCTAGATGTAGTTACCTAGATATACCTAGATGTAGTTACCTAGACATACCTAGATGTAGTTACCTAGATGTAGTTACCTAGATATACCTAGATGTAGTTACCTAGATATACCTAGATGTAGTTACCTAGATGTAGTTACCTAGATATACCTAGATGTAGTTACCTAGATATACCTAGATGTAGTTACCTAGATATACCTAGATGTAGTTACCTACACATACCTAGATGTAGTTACCTACACATACCTAGATGTAGTTACCTACACATACCTAGATGTAGTTACCTAGACATACCTAGATGTAGTTACCTAGACATACCTAGATGTAGTTATCTAGATGTACCTAGATGTAGTTACTAGATGTAGTTACCTAAATATACCTAGATGTAGTTACCTAGACATACCTAGATGTAGTTACCTAAATATACCTAGATGTAGTTACCTAGACATACCTAGATGTAGTTACCTAGACATACCTAGATGTAGTTATCTAGATGTACCTAGATGTAGTTACCTAGATGTAGTTACCTAAATATACCTAGATGTAGTTACCTAGATGTACCTAGATGTAGTTACCTAGATGTAGTTACCTAGACATACCTAGATGTAGTTACCTAGACATACCTAGATGTAGTTACCTAGACATACCTAGATGTAGTTACCTAGATGTAGTTACCTAGATGTAGTTACCTAGATATACCTAGATGTAGTTACCTAGACATACCTAGATGTAGTTACCTAGATATACCTAGATGTAGTTACCTAGACATACCTAGATGTAGTTACCTAGATATACCTAGATGTAGTTACCTAGACATACCTAGATGTAGTTACCTAGACATACCTAGATGTAGTTACCTAGACATACCTAGATGTAGTTATCTAGATGTACCTAGATGTAGTTACCTAGATGTAGTTACCTAGATGTACCTAGATGTAGTTACCTAGATATACCTAGATGTAGTTACCTAGATGTAGTTACCTAGATGTAGTTACCTAAATATACCTAGATGTAGTTACCTAAATATACCTAGATGTAGTTACCTAGATATACCTAGATGTAGTTACCTAGACATACCTAGATGTAGTTACCTAGATGTAGTTACCTAGATATACCTAGATGTAGTTACCTAGATATACCTAGATGTAGTTACCTAGATGTAGTTACCTAGATATACCTAGATGTAGTTACCTAGATATACCTAGATGTAGTTACCTACACATACCTAGATGTAGTTACCTACACATACCTAGATGTAGTTACCTAGACATACCTAGATGTAGTTACCTAGACATACCTAGATGTAGTTATCTAGATGTACCTAGATGTAGTTACCTAGATGTAGTTACCTAAATATACCTAGATGTAGTTACCTAGATATACCTCACTAGTCTAGCTATGTACTGTAATTATTACCTAGATGTAGTTACCTAGATATACCTCACTAGTCTAGCTATGTACTGTAATTATTACCTAGATGTAGTTACCTAGATATACCTCACTAGTCTAGCTATGTACTGTAATTATTACCTAGATGTAGTTACCTAGATATACCTCACTAGTCTAGCTATGTACTGTAATTATTATTACCTAGATGTAGTTACCTAGACATACCTAGATGTAGTTACCTAGATATACCTAGATATACCTAGATGTAGTTACCTAGATGTAGTTACCTAAATATACCTAGATGTAGTTACCTAAATATACCTAGATGTAGTTACCTAGATATACCTAGATGTAGTTACCTAGATGTAGTTACCTAGATGTAGTTACCTAGATATACCTAGATGTAGTTACCTAAATATACCTAGATGTAGTTACCTAGACATACCTAGATGTAGTTACCTAGACATACCTAGATGTAGTTATCTAGATGTACCTAGATGTAGTTACCTAGATGTAGTTACCTAAATATACCTAGATGTAGTTACCTAGATGTACCTAGATGTAGTTACCTAGATGTAGTTACCTAGATATACCTAGATGTAGTTACCTAGATGTAGTTACCTAAATATACCTAGATGTAGTTACCTAAATATACCTAGATGTAGTTACCTAGATATACCTAGATGTAGTTACCTAGACATACCTAGATGTAGTTACCTAGATGTAGTTTACCTAGATATACCTAGATGTAGTTACCTAGCATACCTAGATGTAGTTACCTAGATGTAGTTACCTAGATATACCTAGATGTAGTTACCTAGATATACCTAGATGTAGTTACCTAGATGTAGTTACCTAGATATACCTAGATGTAGTACCTAGATATACCTAGATGTAGTTACCTAGATATACCTAGATGTAGTTACCTACACATACCTAGATGTAGTTACCTACACATACCTAGATGTAGTTACCTACACATACCTAGATGTAGTTACCTAGACATACCTAGATGTAGTTACCTAGACATACCTAGATGTAGTTATCTAGATGTACCTAGATGTAGTTACCTAGATGTAGTTACCTAAATATACCTAGATGTAGTTACCTAGATGTACCTAGATGTAGTTACCTAGATGTATGTTACCTAGATATAGTTACCTAAATATACCTAGATGTAGTTACCTAGATGTAGTTACCTAGATGTAGTTACCTAAATATACCTAGATGTAGTTACCTAAATATACCTAGATGTAGTTACCTAGATATACCTAGATGTAGTTACCTAGACATACCTAGATGTAGTTACCTAGATATACCTAGATGTAGTTACCTAGATGTAGTTACCTAGATATACCTAGATGTAGTTACCTAGATGTAGTTACCTAAATATACCTAGATGTAGTTACCTAGATATACCTAGATGTAGTTACCTAGATGTAGCTACCTAGATGTAGTTACCTAGATATACCTAGATGTAGTTACCTAAATATACCTAGATGTAGTTACCTAGACATACCTAGATGTAGTTACCTAGACATACCTAGATGTAGTTACCTAGACATACCTAGATGTAGTTACCTAAATATACCTAGATGTAGTTACCTAGATGTACCTAGATGTAGTTACCTAGATGTAGTTACCTAGACATACCTAGATGTAGTTACCTAGACATACCTAGATGTAGTTACCTAGACATACCTAGATGTAGTTACCTAGATGTAGTTACCTAGATGTAGTTACCTAGATATACCTAGATGTAGTTACCTAGACATACCTAGATGTAGTTACCTAGATATACCTAGATGTAGTTACCTAGACATACCTAGATGTAGTTACCTAGATATACCTAGATGTAGTTACCTAGACATACCTAGATGTAGTTACCCTAGACATTACCTAGATGTAGTTATCTAGATGTACCTAGATGTAGTTACCTAGATGTAGTTACCTAGATGTACCTAGATGTAGTTACCTAGATATACCTAGATGTAGTTACCTAGATGTAGTTACCTAGATGTAGTTACCTAAATATACCTAGATGTAGTTACCTAAATATACCTAGATGTAGTTACCTAGATATACCTAGATGTAGTTACCTAGATATACCTAGATGTAGTTACCTACACATACCTAGATGTAGTTACCTACACATACCTAGATGTAGTTACCTAGATATACCTAGATGTAGTTACCTACACATACCTAGATGTAGTTACCTACACATACCTAGATGTAGTTACCTACACATACCTAGATGTAGTTACCTAGACATACCTAGATGTAGTTACCTAGACATACCTAGATGTAGTTATCTAGATGTACCTAGATGTAGTTACCTAGATGTAGTTACCTAAATATACCTAGATGTAGTTACCTAGATGTACCTAGATGTAGTTACCTAGATGTAGTTACCTAGATATAGTTACCTAAATATACCTAGATGTAGTTACCTAGATGTAGTTACCTAGATGTAGTTACCTAAATATACCTAGATGTAGTTACCTAAATATACCTAGATGTAGTTACCTAGATATACCTAGATGTAGTTACCTAGACATACCTAGATGTAGTTACCTAGATATACCTAGATGTAGTTACCTAGATGTAGTTACCTAGATATACCTAGATGTAGTTACCTAGATGTAGTTACCTAAATATACCTAGATGTAGTTACCTAGATATACCTAGATGTAGTTACCTAGATGTAGCTACCTAGATGTAGTTACCTAGATATACCTAGATGTAGTTACCTAAATATACCTAGATGTAGTTACCTAGACATACCTAGATGTAGTTACCTAGACATACCTAGATGTAGTTACCTAGACATACCTAGATGTAGTTACCTAAATATACCTAGATGTAGTTACCTAGATGTACCTAGATGTAGTTACCTAGATTTAGTTACCTAGACATACCTAGATGTAGTTACCTAGACATACCTAGATGTAGTTACCTAGACATACTAGATGTAGTTACCTAGATGTAGTTACCTAATGTAGTTACCTAGATATACCTAGAATGTAGTTACCTAGACATACCTAGATGTAGTTACCTAGATATACCTAGATGTAGTTACCTAGACATACCTAGATGTAGTTACCTAGATATACCTAGATGTAGTTACCTAGGACATACCTAGATGTAGTTACCTAGACATACCTATGTAGTTACCTAGACATACCTAGATGTAGTTATCTAGATGTACCTAGATGTAGTTACCTAGATGTAGTTACCTAGATGTACCTAGATGTAGTTACCTAGATATACCTAGATGTAGTTACCTAGATGTAGTTACCTAGACATACCTAGATGTAGTTACCTAGATGTAGTTACCTAGATGTAGTTACCTAGATATACCTAGATGTAGTTACCTAGACATACCTAGATGTAGTTACCTAGATATACCTAGATGTAGTTACCTAGACATACCTAGATGTAGTTACCTAGATATACCTAGATGTAGTTACCTAGACATACCTAGATGTAGTTACCTAGACATACCTAGATGTAGTTACCTAGACATACCTAGATGTAGTTATCTAGATGTACCTAGATGTAGTTACCTAGATGTAGTTACCTAGATGTACCTAGATGTAGTTACCTAGATATACCTAGATGTAGTTACCTAGATGTAGTTACCTAGATGTAGTTACCTAAATATACCTAGATGTAGTTACCTAAATATACCTAGATGTAGTTACCTAGATATACCTAGATGTAGTTACCTAGACATACCTAGATGTAGTTACCTAGATGTAGTTACCTAGATATACCTAGATGTAGTTACCTAGATATACCTAGATGTAGTTACCTAGATGTAGTTACCTAGATATACCTAGATGTAGTTACCTAGATATACCTAGATGTAGTTACCTACACATACCTAGATGTAGTTACCTACACATACCTAGATGTAGTTACCTAGACATACCTAGATGTAGTTACCTAGACATACCTAGATGTAGTTACCTAGACATACCTAGATGTAGTTATCTAGATGTACCTAGATGTAGTTACCTAGATGTAGTTACCTAAATATACCTAGATGTAGTTACCTAGATATACCTCACTAGTCTAGCTATGTACTGTAATTATTACCTAGATGTAGTTACCTAGATATACCTCACTAGTCTAGCTATGTACTGTAATTATTACCTAGATGTAGTTACCTAGATATACCTCACTAGTCTAGCTATGTACTGTAATTATTACCTAGATGTAGTTACCTAGATATACCTCACTAGTCTAGCTATGTACTGTAATTATTATTACCTAGATGTAGTTACCTAGACATACCTAGATGTAGTTACCTAGATATACCTAGATATACCTAGATGTAGTTACCTAGATGTAGTTACCTAAATATACCTAGATGTAGTTACCTAAATATACCTAGATGTAGTTACCTAGATATACCTAGATGTAGTACCTAGATGTAGTTACCTAGATGTAGTTACCTAGTATACCTAGATGTAGTTACCTAAATATACCTAGATGTAGTTACCTAGACATACCTAGATGTAGTTACCTAGACATACCTAGATGTAGTTATCTAGATGTACCTAGATGTAGTTACCTAGATGTAGTTACCTAAATATACCTAGATGTAGTTACCTAGATGTACCTAGATGTAGTTACCTAGATGTAGTTACCTAGATATACCTAGATGTAGTTACCTAGATGTAGTTACCTAAATATACCTAGATGTAGTTACCTAAATATACCTAGATGTAGTTACCTAGATATACCTAGATGTAGTTACCTAGACATACCTAGATGTAGTTACCTAGATGTAGTTACCTAGATATACCTAGATGTAGTTACCTAGACATACCTAGATGTAGTTACCTAGATGTAGTTACCTAGATATACCTAGATGTAGTTACCTAGATATACCTAGATGTAGTTACCTAGATGTAGTTACCTAGATATACCTAGATGTAGTTACCTAGATATACCTAGATGTAGTTACCTAGATATACCTAGATGTAGTTACCTACACATACCTAGATGTAGTTACCTACACATACCTAGATGTAGTTACCTACACATACCTAGATGTAGTTACCTAGACATACCTAGATGTAGTTACCTAGACATACCTAGATGTAGTTATCTAGATGTACCTAGATGTAGTTACCTAGATGTAGTTACCTAAATATACCTAGATGTAGTTACCTAGATGTACCTAGATGTAGTTACCTAGATGTAGTTACCTAGATATAGTTACCTAAATATACCTAGATGTAGTTACCTAGATGTAGTTACCTAGATGTAGTTACCTAAATATACCTAGATGTAGTTACCTAAATATACCTAGATGTAGTTACCTAGATATACCTAGATGTAGTTACCTAGACATACCTAGATGTAGTTACCTAGATATACCTAGATGTAGTTACCTAGATGTAGTTACCTAGATATACCTAGATGTAGTTACCTAGATGTAGTTACCTAAATATACCTAGATGTAGTTACCTAGATATACCTAGATGTAGTTACCTAGATGTAGCTACCTAGATGTAGTTACCTAGATATACCTAGATGTAGTTACCTAAATATACCTAGATGTAGTTACCTAGACATACCTAGATGTAGTTACCTAGACATACCTAGATGTAGTTACCTAGACATACCTAGATGTAGTTACCTAAATATACCTAGATGTAGTTACCTAGATGTACCTAGATGTAGTTACCTAGATGTAGTTACCTAGACATACCTAGATGTAGTTACCTAGACATACCTAGATGTAGTTACCTAGACATACCTAGATGTAGTTACCTCGATGTAGTTACCTAGACTACCTAGATGTAGTTACCTCGACATACCTAGATGTAGTTACCTAGATGTAGTTACCTAGATGTAGTTACCTAGATATACCTAGATGTAGTTACCTAGACATACCTAGATGTAGTTACCTAGATATACCTAGATGTAGTTACCTAGACATACCTAGATGTAGTACCTAGATATACCTAGATGTAGTTACCTAGACATACCTAGATGTAGTTACCTAGACATACCTAGATGTAGTTACCTAGACATACCTAGATGTAGTTATCTAGATGTACCTAGATGTAGTTACCTAGATGTAGTTACCTAGATGTACCTAGATGTAGTTACCTAGATATACCTAGATGTAGTTACCTAGATGTAGTTACCTAGATGTAGTTACCTAAATATACCTAGATGTAGTTACCTAAATATCCTAGATGTAGTTACCTAGATATACCTAGATGTAGTTACCTAGATATACCTAGATGTAGTTACCTACACATACCTAGATGTAGTTACCTACACATACCTAGATGTAGTTACCTAGATATTACCTAGATGTAGTTACCTACACATACCTAGATGTAGTTACCTACACATACCTAGATGTAGTTACCTACACATACCAGATTAGTTACCTAGACATACCTAGATGTAGTTCCTAGACATACCTAGATGTAGTTATCTAGATGTACCTAGATGTAGTTACCTAGATGTAGTTACCTAAATATACCTAGATGTAGTTACCTAGATGTACCTAGATGTAGTTACCTAGATGTAGTTACCTAGATATAGTTACCTAAATATACCTAGATGTAGTTACCTAGATGTAGTTACCTAGATGTAGTTACCTAAAATATACCTAGATGTAGTTACCTAAATATACCTAGATGTAGTTACCTAGATATACCTAGATGTAGTTACCTAGACATACCTAGATGTAGTTACCTAGATATACCTAGATGTAGTTACCTAGATGTAGTTACCTAGATATACCTAGATGTAGTTACCTAGATGTAGTACCTAAATTACCTAGATGTAGTTACCTAGATATACCTAGATGTAGTTACCTAGATGTAGCTACCTAGATGTAGTACCTAGATATACCTAGATTAGTTACCTAAATATACCTAGATGTAGTTACCTAGACATACCTAGATGTAGTTACCTAGACATACCTAGATGTAGTTACCTAGACATACCTAGATGTAGTTACCTAAATATACCTAGATGTAGTTACCTAGATGTACCTAGATGTAGTTACCTAGGATGTAGTTACCTAGACATACCTAGATGTAGTTACCTAGACATAACCTAGATGTAGTTACCTAGACTACCTAGATGTAGTTACCTAGATGTAGTTACCTAGATGTAGTTACCTAGATATACCTAGATGTAGTTACCTAGACATACCTAGATGTAGTTACCTAGATATACCTAGATGTAGGTTACCTAGACATACCTAGATGTAGTTACCTAGATATACCTAGATGTAGTTACCTAGACATACCTAGATTGTAGTTACCTAGACATACCTAGATGTAGTTACCTAGACATACCTAGATGTAGTTATCTAGATGTACCTAGATGTAGTTACCTAGATGTAGTTACCTAGATGTACCTAGATGTAGTTACCTAGATATACCTAGATGTAGTTACCTAGATGTAGTTACCTAGATGTAGTTACCTAAATATACCTAGATGTAGTTACCTAAATATACCTAGATGTAGTTACCTAGATATACCTAGATGTAGTTACCTAGATATACCTAGATGTAGTTACCTACACATACCTAGATGTAGTTACCTACACATACCTAGATGTAGTTACCTAGACATACCTAGATGTAGTTACCTAGACATACCTAGATGTAGTTATCTAGATGTACCTAGATGTAGTTACCTAGATGTAGTTACCTAAATATACCTAGATGTAGTTACCTAGATGTACCTAGATGTAGTTACCTAGATGTAGTTACCTAGACATACCTAGATGTAGTTACCTAGATATACCTAGATGTAGTTACCTAGATATACCTATATGTAGTTACCTAGATGTAGTTACCTAGACATACTTAGATGTAGTTACCTAGATGTACTTAGATGTAGTTACCTAAATATACCTAGATGTAGTTACCTAAATATACCTAGATGTAGTTACCTATCTCTCTCTCTCTCTCTCTCTCTCTCTCCTCTCTCTCTCTCTCTCTACCTCTACACCTCTCTGTCTCTCTCTCTACCTCTACACCTCTCTGTCTCTGTCTCTCTGCCTCTCTGTCTCTCTCTCTCTCTCTTTCTCCCCCCCTTATCTCTCTCTCTCTCTCTCTCTCTCTCTCTCTCTCTCTCTCTCTCTCTGTCTCTCTCTCTCTCTGTCTCTCTCTCTCTCTTGCTCACTCTCTCTCTCTCTTTCTCTCTCGTTTTCTCTCTCTCTCTCTCTGTCTCTCTCTCTCTCTTGCTCTCTTTCTCTCTCGTTTTCTCTCTCTCTCTCTCGTTCTCTCTCTCTCTCTCTCTCTCTCTCTCTCTCGTTCTCTCTCTCTCTCTCTCTCTCTCGTTCTCTCTCTCTATCTCCCCCCCTTCTCTCTCTCTCTCTCTCTCTCTCTCTCTCTCTCTCCCCCCTTCTCTTTCGCTTCTCTCTCTCTCTCTCTTTCTCTCTCTCTCAATTCAATTCAATTCAATTCAAGGGGCTTTATTGGCATGGGAATCATGTGTTAACATTGCCAAAGCAAGTGAGGTAGATAATATACAAAAGTGAAATAAACAATACAAAATGAACAGTAAACATCGTTAACAGTAACATCTCTCTCGCTCTGTCGCTCTCACTCTCAATTCAATTAAATTCAATTGACTTTATTGACATGGCAAGTTCATTATTACTTACATTGTCAAAGCATACCGAAAAATAAAAGAAATATAGATTTATATATCAAATATATATATTTATACGTATATATAAATAAATGGACCAACAGTAATAATAATAGTAGTAGTGGACATGGAATAACCATCAACAACAACTACAACAGCAATAATAATAGTAGTAGTGGACATGGGATTACCATTAACAACAACTACAACAACAATAATAATAGTAGTAGTGGACATGGGATTACCATCAACAACAACTACAACAGCAATAATAATAGTAGTAGTGGACATGGGATTACCATCAACAACAACTACAACATCAATAATAATAGTAGTAGTGGACATGGGATTACCATTAACAACAACTACAACATCAATAATAATAGCAGTAGTGGACATGGGATTACCATCAACAACAACTACAACAACAATAATAATAGCAGTAGTGGACATGGGATTACCATCAACAACAACTACAACAGCAATAATAATAGTAGTAGTGGACATGGGATTACCATTAACAACAACTACAACAGCAATAATAATAGCAGTAGTGGACATGGGATTACCATTAACAACAACTACAACAACAATAATAATAGTAGTAGTGGACATGGGATTACCATCAACAACAACTACAACAGCAATAATAATAGCAGTAGTGGACATGGGAATAACCATCAACAACAACTACAACAGCAATAATAATAGTAGTAGTGGACATGGGATTACCATTAACAACAACTACAACAACAATAATAATAGCAGTAGTGGACATGGGAATAACCATCAACAACAACTACAACAACAATAATAATAGCAGTAGTGGACATGGGAATAACCATCAACAACAACTACAACAACAATAATAATAGTAGTAGTGGACATGGGATTAACCATCAACAACAACTACAACAACAATAATAATAGCAGTAGTGGACATGGGAATAACCATCAACAACAACTACAACAGCAATAATAATAGTAGTAGTGGACATGGGATTACCATTAACAACAACTACAACAGCAATAATAATAGTAGTAGTGGACATGGGATTACCATTAACAACAACTACAACAGCAATAATAATAGTAGTAGTGGACATGGGATTACCATCAACAACAACTACAACAGCAATAATAATAGTAGTAGTGGACATGGGATTACCATTAACAACAACTACAACAGCAATAATAATAGTAGTAGTGGACATGGGAATAACCATCAACAACAACTACAACAGCAATAATAATAGTAGTAGTGGACATGGGAATAACCATCAACAACAACTACAACAGCAATAATAATAGCAGTAGTGGACATGGGAATAACCATCAACAACAACTACAACAGCAATAATAATAGTAGTAGTGGACATGGGAATAACCATCAACAACAACTACAACAGCAATAATAATAGTAGTAGTGGACATGGGATTACCATTAACAACAACTACAACAGCAATAATAATAGCAGTAGTGGACATGGGATTACCATTAACAACAACTACAACAGCAATAATAATAGTAGTAGTGGACATGGGATTACCATTAACAACAACTACAACAGTAATAATAATAGTAGTAGTGGACATGGATTACCATTAACAACAACTACAACAACAATAATAATAGTAGTAGTGGACATGGGAATAACCATCAACAACAACTACAACAACAATAATAATAGTAGTAGTGGACATGGGAATAACCATCAACAACAACTACAACAACAATAATAATAGTAGTAGTGGACATGGGATTACCATTAACAACAACTACAACAACAATAATAATAGTAGTAGTGGACATGGGAATAACCATCAACAACAACTACAACAACAATAATAATAGCAGTAGTGGACATGGGAATAACCATCAACAACAACTACAACAGCAATAATAATAGTAGTAGTGGACATGGGAATAACCATCAACAACAACTACAACAACAATAATAATAGTAGTAGTGGACATGGGATTACCATTAACAACAACTACAACAACAATAATAATAGTAGTAGTGGACATGGGAATAACCATTAACAACAACTACAACAGCAATAATAATAGTAGTAGTGGACATGGGAATAACCATCAACAACAACTACAACAGCAATAATAATAGTAGTAGTGGACATGGGAATAACCATCAACAACAACTACAACAACAATAATAATAGTAGTAGTGGACATGGGAATAACCATCAACAACAACTACAACAACAATAATAATAGCAGTAGTGGACATGGGAATAACCATCAACAACAACTACAACAACAATAATAATAGTAGTAGTGGACATGGGAATAACCATCAACAACAACTACAACAGCAATAATAATAGTAGTAGTGGACATGGGATTACCATTAACAACAACTACAACAGCAATAATAATAGTAGTAGTGGACATGGGATTACCATTAACAACAACTACAACAGCAATAATAATAGTAGTAGTGGACATGGGATTACCATTAACAACAACTACAACAGCAATAATAATAGTAGTAGTGGACATGGGATTACCATTAACAACAACTACAACAGCAATAATAATAGTAGTAGTGGACATGGGATTACCATTAACAACAACTACAACAGCAATAATAATAGTAGTAGTGGACATGGGAATAACCATCAACAACAACTACAACAGCAATAATAATAGTAGTAGTGGACATGGGATTACCATTAACAACAACTACAACAGCAATAATAATAGTAGTAGTGGACATGGGAATAACCATCAACAACAACTACAACAGTAATAATAATAGTAGTAGTGGACATGGGATTAACCATCAACAACAACTACAACAGTAATAATAATAGTAGTAGTGGACATGGGAATAACCATCAACAACAACTACAACAACAATAATAATAGTAGTAGTGGACATGGGAATAACCATCAACAACAACTACAACAACAATAATAATAGTAGTAGTGGACATGGGATTACCATTAACAACAACTACAACAACAATAATAATAGTAGTAGTGGACATGGGAATAACCATCAACAACAACTACAACAACAATAATAATAGCAGTAGTGGACATGGGAATAACCATTAACAACAACTACAACAACAATAATAATAGTAGTAGTGGACATGGGAATAACCATTAACAACAACTACAACAACAATAATAATAGTAGTAGTGGACATGGGAATAACCATCAACAACAACTACAACAACAATAATAATAGCAGTAGTGGACATGGGAATAACCATTAACAACAACTACAACAACAATAATAATAGTAGTAGTGGACATGGGAATAACCATCAACAACAACTACAACAACAATAATAATAGTAGTAGTGGACATGGGATTACCATTAACAACAACTACAACAGCAATAATAATAGTAGTAGTGGACATGGGAATAACCATCAACAACAACTACAACAGCAATAATAATAGTAGTAGTGGACATGGGATTACCATTAACAACAACTACAACAGCAATAATAATAGCAGTAGTGGACATGGGATTACCATTAACAACAACTACAACAGCAATAATAATAGTAGTAGTGGACATGGGAATAACCATCAACAACAACTACAACAACAATAATAATAGTAGTAGTGGACATGGGAATAACCATTAACAACAACTACAACAACAATAATAATAGCAGTAGTGGACATGGGAATAACCATCAACAACAACTACAACAACAATAATAATAGTAGTAGTGGACATGGGATTACCATTAACAACAACTACAACAGTAATAATAATAGTAGTAGTGGACATGGGAATAACCATCAACAACAACTACAACAGCAATAATAATAGTAGTAGTGGACATGGGAATAACCATTAACAACAACTACAACAGCAATAATAATAGTAGTAGTGGACATGGGATTACCATTAACAACAACTACAACAGTAATAATAATAGTAGTAGTGGACATGGGAATAACCATCAACAACAACTACAACAACAATAATAATAGTAGTAGTGGACATGGGAATAACCATCAACAACAACTACAACAACAATAATAATAGTAGTAGTGGACATGGGAATAACCATCAACAACAACTACAACAGTAATAATAATAGTAGTAGTGGACATGGGATTACCATTAACAACAACTACAACAGCAATAATAATAGCAGTAGTGGACATGGGATTACCATTAACAACAACTACAACAACAATAATAATAGTAGTAGTGGACATGGGAATAACCATTAACAACAACTACAACAACAATAATAATAGTAGTAGTGGACATGGGATTACCATTAACAACAACTACAACAACAATAATAATAGTAGTAGTGGACATGGGAATAACCATCAACAACAACTACAACAGCAATAATAATAGCAGTAGTGGACATGGGAATAACCATCAACAACAACTACAACAACAATAATAATAGTAGTAGTGGACATGGGATTACCATTAACAACAACTACAACAGCAATAATAATAGTAGTAGTGGACATGGGAATAACCATCAACAACAACTACAACAACAATAATAATAGTAGTAGTGGACATGGGAATAACCATCAACAACAACTACAACAACAATAATAATAGTAGTAGTGGACATGGGAATAACCATCAACAACAACTACAACAGCAATAATAATAGTAGTAGTGGACATGGGAATAACCATCAACAACAACTACAACAACAATAATAATAGTAGTAGTGGACATGGGAATAACCATCAACAACAACTACAACAACAATATTAATGAGAACAACAATACATTAAAGCAATGGTAGTAGACCAGTGTCAACATGACTGAGAAGACACATGACGTGGTAGTGGACCAGTGTCAACATGACTGAGAAGACACATGACCTGGTAGTAGACCAGTGTCAACATGACTGAGAAGACACATGACCTGGTAGTAGACCAGTGTCAACATGACTGAGAAGACACATGACCTGGTAGTGGACCAGTGTCAACATGACTGAGAAGACACATGACCTGGTAGTAGACCAGTGTCAACATGACTGAGAAGACACATGACCTGGTAGTGGACCAGTGTCAACATGACTGAGAAGTCACATGACCTGGTAGTGGACCAGTGTCAACATGACTGAGAAGACACATGACCTGGTAGTAGACCAGTGTCAACATGACTGAGAAGACACATGACGTGGTAGTGGACCAGTGTCAACATGACTGAGAAGACACATGACCTGGTAGTGGACCAGTGTCAACATGACTGAGAAGACACATGACCTGGTAGTAGACCAGTGTCAACATGACTGAGAAGACACATGACCTGGTAGTAGACCAGTGTCAACATGACTGAGAAGACACATGACCTGGTAGTAGACCAGTGTCAACATGACTGAGAAGTCACATGACCTGGTAGTAGACCAGTGTCAACATGACTGAGAAGACACATGACCTGGTAGTAGACCAGTGTCAACATGACTGAGAAGACACATGACCTGGTAGTAGACCAGTGTCAACATGACTGAGAAGACACATGACCTGGTAGTAGACCAGTGTCAACATGACTGAGAAGTCACATGACCTGGTAGTAGACCAGTGTCAACCTGGTATGAAAGACAAAACAAAACAAGATGGGAAATATTATCGACATTACTTTGCACTTTTCACTGGCTGTCCCTCAGGTTGTGGCAGGAGGACACATATTCGGCTGCCAAAACTGCACATTTGGCTTTTCACCCAATAAATCTTAATTTCTTTTCTTCATCTTTTATAGTTTCAAATTCTTTGTATTGAATTATAATTTTGAGAAAGAAATATTCTCTTAGGTCTGAGTATTTGTCACAGTGTAATAGGAAATGCAGCTCTGTCTCTACCTCTCCCCTGGAGCAGAGTGAGCACAGCCTGTCCTCTCTGGGCAGCCAGGTTTGTCTGTGACGACCGGTCTCTATAGCCAGACTGCTCACTGAGTCTGTACCTAGTCAATGTTTTCCTCAGTTTACTATCAGTCACAGTGGTCAGATAGTCTGCCACCATGTACTGTCTGTTTAGAGCCAAATAACATTGAAGTTTACTTAGATTTGTTGTGGTGTCTTTCCAATAGGTGATATATTTTTCTTTTTGTTTTGTGATGATTTGGTTGAGCCAGATTTCCTGAGTGTTGTCCTGAGGCTCTATGGGGTTGGTTTGGGTTAGGGAACTGAGCCTCAGAACCAGCTGGCTGAGTGTTGTCCTGAGGCTCTATGGGGTTGATTTGGGTTAGGGAACTGAGCCTCAGAACCAGCTGGCTGAGTGCTGTCCTGAGGCTCTATGGGGTTGGTTTGGGTTAGTGAACTGAGCATCAGAACCAGCTGGCTGAGTGCTGTCCTGAGGCTCTATGGGGTTGGTTTGGGTTAGTGAACTGAGCATCAGAACCAGCTGGCTGAGTGTCGTCCTGAGGCTCTATGGGGTTGGTTTGGGTTAGTGAACTGAGCATCAGAACCAGCTGGCTGAGTGTCGTCCTGAGGCTCTATGGGGTTGGTTTGGGTTAGTGAACTGGGCCTCAGAACCAGCTGGCTGAGTGCTGTCCTGAGGCTCTATGGGGTTGGTTTGGGTTAGTGAACTGAGCATCAGAACCAGCTGGCTGAGTGTCGTCCTGAGGCTCTATGGGGTTGGTTTGGGTTAGTGAACTGAGCATCAGAACCAGCTGACTGAGTGCTGTCCTGAGGCTCTATGGGGTTGGTTTGGGTTGGTGAACTGAGCCTCAGAACCAGCTGGCTGAGGGGACTCTTCTCTGGTTTCATCTCTTGACATTGTAGAGCTGTGTGATTGAATGTTTTGGGGTCACTTGTTTTTAGATGGTTGTAAAATGTGATGTCTCTTTTCTCTATCTGAATGAGGAGGGGCTATTGGCCCAATTCTGCTCTACATGCGTTATTTGGAGTTTTTCTTTGGACTTGCAATACAGTCTTGCAAAACTCTACATGCAGTATTTCGATTGGATGTTTGTCCCATTTGGTAAATTCATTATTAGAGATTGGACCCCATACTTCACTGCCATATAGAGCAATTGGTTCTATAACTGATTGAACAAGTTTGAGCCAGACTTTAATTGGAATTTCGATTTTGATGTTCCTTTTAATGGCATAGAATGCTCTTCTTGCTTTGTCTCTGAGCTCATTCACAGCCATGTGAAAGCTACCTGTGTTGCTGATATTTAGTCCTAGATATGTGTCGTTTTTGGTGTGTTCTAATAGAACTGTGTCCAAATAGAATTTATATTTGTCATCCTGATTTCCGGACCTTTTTTGGAATATCATTATATTTGTTTTTTTAGGTTAACGGTCAGAGTCCAGGTCTGACAGAACCTGTGGTTAACGGTCAGAGTCCAGGTCTGACAGAACCTGTGGTTAACGGTCAGAGTCCAGGTCTGACAGAACCTGTGGTTAACGGTCAGAGCCCAGGTCTGACAGAACCTGTGGTTAACGGTCAGAGCCCAGGTCTGACAGAACCTGTGGTTAACGGTCAGAGTCCAGGTCTGACAGAACCTGTGGTTAACGGTCAGAGCCCAGGTCTGACAGAACCTGTGGTTAACGGTCAGAGTCCAGGTCTGACAGAACCTGTGGTTAACGGTCAGAGTCCAGGTCTGACAGAACCTGTGGTTAACGGTCAGAGCCCAGGTCTGACAGAACCTGTGGTTAACGGTCAGAGCCCAGGTCTGACAGAACCTGTGGTTAACGGTCAGAGCCCAGGTCTGACAGAACCTGTGGTTAACGGTCAGAGTCCAGGTCTGATAGAACCTGTGGTTAACGGTCAGAGTCCAGGTCTGACAGAACCTGTGGTTAACGGTCAGAGCCCAGGTCTGATAGAACCTGTGGTTAACGGTCAGAGTCCAGGTCTGACAGAACCTGTGGTTAACGGTCAGAGTCCAGGTCTGACAGAACCTGTGGTTAACGGTCAGAGTCCAGGTCTGACAGAACCTGTGGTTAACGGTCAGAGTCCAGGTCTGACAGAACCTGTGGTTAACGGTCAGAGCCCAGGTCTGACAGAACCTGTGGTTAACGGTCAGAGTCCAGGTCTGACAGAACCTGTGGTTAACGGTCAGAGCCCAGGTCTGACAGAACCTGTGGTTAACGGTCAGAGTCCAGGTCTGACAGAACCTGTGGTTAACGGTCAGAGTCCAGGTCTGACAGAACCTGTGGTTAACGGTCAGAGTCCAGGTCTGACAGAACCTGTGGTTAACGGTCAGAGTCCAGGTCTGACAGAACCTGTGGTTAACGGTCAGAGTCCAGGTCTGACAGAACCTGTGGTTAACGGTCAGAGTCCAGGTCTGACAGAACCTGTGGTTAACGATCAGAGCCCAGGTCTGACAGAACCTGTGGTTAACGGTCAGAGTCCAGGTCTGACAGAACCTGTGGTTAACGATCAGAGCCCAGGTCTGACAGAACCTGTGGTTAACGGTCAGAGTCCAGGTCTGACAGAACCTGTGGTTAACGGTCAGAGTCCAGGTCTGACAGAACCTGTGGTTAACGGTCAGAGTCCAGGTCTGACAGAACCTGTGGTTAACGGTCAGAGTCCAGGTCTGACAGAACCTGTGGTTAACGGTCAGAGTCCAGGTCTGACAGAACCTGTGAAGACGATCTAGGTGCTGCTGTAACCCCTCTTTAGTGGGAGACAGCAGCACCAGGTCATCTGCGTACAGCAGACCCTCCTTAGTGGGAGACAGCAGCACCAGGTCATCTGTGTACAGCAGACCTTCCTTAGTGGGAGACAGCAGCACCAGGTCATCTGCGTACAGCAGACACTTGATTTCAGTGTTGTGTAGGGTGATACCAGGTGTTGCCGATTCTTCTAAAGTTTTTGCCAATTCATTAATGTAGATGTTAAATAGTGTTGGACTTATTGGACAGCCCTGTTTCACTCCCCGTCCCTGAGAGAAGAAGTCTGTTTGCTTGTTGCCAATTTTAACCGCACATGTGTTTTTAGTGTACATTGATTTAACAAAATCATATGTTTTCCCTCCAATACCACTTTCTATTAGTTTATAAAAAAGACCTTCATGCCAAATTGAATCAAATGCTTTCTTGAAATCTACAAAACACGAGTAGATTTTGCATTGGTTTTGGTTTACTTGTTTATCAATTAGAGTTTGAAGGGTGTAAATGTGGTCTGTTGTACGAGAATTTTTTTGAAATCCAATCTGGCTTCTGCTCATGACGTTGTGTTCGTCAAGGAAATGATGTAGCCTGCTATTTATAATACTTACTGCAGAGAATTTTCCCCAAGTTGCTGTTGACACAAATTCCTTTGTAATTATTTGGGTCAAATTTGTCTCCATTTTTATAGATTGTTGTGATCAATCCCTGGTTCCAAATATCGGGGAAAATACCTCAAATCAAATCCAAATCAAATGTTATTTGTCACATACACATGGTTAGCAGATGTTAATGCGAGTGTAGCGAAATGCTTGTGCTTCTAGTTCCGACAATGCAGTAATAACCAACAAGTAATCTAACTAACAATTCCAAAACTACTGTCTTATACACACAAGTGTAAGGGGATAAAGAATATGTACATAAGGATATATGAATGAGTGATGGTACAGAGCAGCATAGGCAAGATACAGTAGATGGTATCGAGTACAGTATATACATATGAGATGAGTATGTAAACAAAGTGGCATAGTTAAAGTGGCTAGTGATACATGTATTACATAAAGATGCAGTAGATGATATAGAGTACAGTATATACGTATACATATGAGATGAATAATGTAGGGTATGTAAACATTATTTTAGGTAGCATTGTTTAAAGTGGCTAGTGACTGCGGAGCAGTTTCCGTACCAGGCGGTGATACAGCCCGCCAGGATGCTCTCGATTGTGCATCTGTAGAAATTTGTGAGTGCTTTTGGTGACAAGCTGAATTTCTTCAGCCTCCTGAGGTTTAAGAGGCGCTGCTGCGCCTTCCTCACGATGCTGTCTGTGTGAGTGGACCAATTCAGTTTGTCTGTGATGTGTATGCCGAGGAACTTAAAACTTGCTAACCTCTCCACTACTGTTCCATCGATGTGGATAGGGGGGTGTTCCCTCTGCTGTTTCCTGAAGTCCACAATCATCTCCTTAGTCTTGTTGACGTTGAGTGTGCGGTTATTTTCCTGACACCACACTCCGAGGGCCCTCACCTCCTCCCTGTAGGCCGTCTCGTCGTTGTTGGTAATCAAGCCTACCACTGTTGTGTCGTCCGCAAACTTGATGATTGAGTTGGAGGCGTGCGTGGCCACGCAGTCGTGGGTAAACAGGGAGTACAGGTGAGGGCTCAGAACGCACCCTTGTGGGGCCCCAGTGTTGAGGATCAGCGGGGTGGAGATGTTGTTGCCTACCCTCACCACCTGGGGGCGGCCCGTCAGGAAGTCCAGTACCCAGTTGCACAGGGCGGGGTCGAGACCCAGGGTTTCGAGCTTGATGACGAGCTTGGGAATTGATGGGAAATGATGTAAATATATCACTAGCCACTTTAAACAATGCTACCTTATATAATGTTACTTACCCTACATTATTCATCTCATATGCATACGTAGATACTGTACTCTATATCATCGACTGCATCCTTATGTAATACATGTATCACTAGCCACTTTAACTATGCCACTTTGTTTACATACTCATCTCATATGTATATACTGTACTCGATACCATCTACTGTATCTTGCCTATGCTCCTCTGTACCATCACTCATTCATATATCCTTATGTACATATTCTTTATGCCCTTACACTGTGTATAAGACAGTAGTTTTTTGGAATTGTTAGTTAGATTACTTGTTCGTTATTACTGCATTGTCGGAACTAGAAGCACAGGCATTTCGCTACACTCGCATTAACATCTGCTAACCATGTGTATGTGACAAATAAAATTTGATTTGATTTGAGGTGTCAGTGGGCTGACTGTGAAGGCTCTGAGAGAGATGTTAGTCGGCTGACTGTGAAGGCTCGGAGAGAGGTGTTAGTGGGCTGACTGTGAAGGCTCTGAGAGACTCTGGGTTTAGGTCGGTGAGGAAGGAGTCTACAGTGCTGCTGCCAAGAGATGAGCTGTAGGTGTACCTACCAAAAGAGTCCCCTCTCAGCCAAACCATTGACTATGTACAGACCCAGTGTTCCACAGAGCTGTAGGTGTACCCACCAGAAGAGTCCCCCCTCAGCCTACCATTGACTATGTACAGACCCAGTGTTCCACAGAGCTGTAGGTGTACCTGGGTGGATGTAGTGTGAGGATGGTGGAGTTCTTGTGCTCATCTTACCATGACCCTCAGCCTATCACATGTGAGCATCCATGACCCTCGGCCTATCACGTGAGCATCCATGACCCTCGGCCTATCACGTGAGCATAGTAGATGTGAGTATTTGTTTAATGTCACTCATTTGGTTGGTGGGGGCCAGTTGCTCCTCTCACAGCCTCTGCCTGCTGGGCTGTGGCTACTCCAAGTGTGGGGTCTGCGGTGGGGGGCAGAGGGTGGGAGGCCTCGTCTGGGTGGCTCTGAAGCTGGGGTGGGGTGGTCTGTGCTGTGCTGGCTGTGGAGGGCATTGAGGTTGGTGGTGCTGTGGTCATGGCTGGGGGGTCCAGGGTGCTGGTCCAGGGTGTTCAGGGTGGTGATCTTGGCGGGGTGGAGATTGCTCCACTGTTCCTGGGTGGAAAGGTCGGGCTGCGGTTTAAAGCAACGTCCTTGAGAGTCTTGGCAAGGATGGGGACTGTCTCCCTGTACAGGTGAACATGGTCATAGAGACGGTTCAGATCGAGGGTGGGGTGGTGGGGACTGTCTCCCTGTACAGGTGAACAGGGTCATAGAGACGGTCCAGATCGAGGGTGGGTTGGGGGGCCAGGTGAACATGGTCATAGAGACAGTCCAGATCGAGGGTGGGATGGTGGGCCAGGTGTACGTTGGGTCGCAGGGCACAGTCCAGATCGAGGGTGGGATGGTGGGCCAGGTGTACATTGGGTCACAGGCCTCAGTCCCGGGAGAGGCTGGCGTTTATTCTTTGGATTGTGGCAGGGTGGAAGTCCTTCCTCTGTAGAAGGTTTGACACCACCTTGATCCTTGAGTTGGGGAAGATTGATCACTCCCCGAAGTGAAGTCGCCACTCTCTCCTGCTGAGCACGCAGGTCTCTGCTTCCGGTGTGTATGTTTATGTGGCTTGGCGACCCGTGATGGGCCTTATCACTCTGCGTTGTTGGGCACCACACCTTTCTCCTTTTGTGTCGAGGGGAAAAGTTTATTCTCCTGAACAAACTTCCCATTCAACAGGACGATGTCAGCCAGTGTTTCTTCTGGACTGGAGGGGAAAGGGGGAGGTCTGGTGGGTGTTGGAGCTGCCTGTCATCTGTCCTCTGTTCTCTTTCTCTCCTGCAGCCTGTCCTCTGTCCTCTGTCCTCTGTTCTCCCCTGCAGCCGGTCCTCTGTCCTCTTTCTCTCCTGCAGCCTGTCCTCTGTCTCTCCTGCAGCCTGTCCTCTGTTCTCTCCTGCAGCCTGTCCTCTGTTCTCTTTCTCTCCTGCAGCCTCTGTCCTCTTTCTCTCCTGCAGCCTGTCCTCTGTCTCCCCTGCAGCCGGTCCTCTGTCCTCTTTCTCTCCTGCAGCCTGTCCTCTGTCTCTCCTGCAGCCTGTCCTCTGTTCTCTCCTGCAGCCTGTCCTCTGTTCTCTTTCTCTCCTGCAGCCTCTGTCCTCTTTCTCTCCTGCAGCCTGTCCTCTGTCCTCTGTTCTCTTTCTCTCCTGCAGCCTGTCCTCTGTCCTCTTTCTCTCCTGCAGCCTGTCCTCTGTTCTCTGTCTCTCCTGCAGCCTGTCCTCTGTCCTCTTTCTCTCCTGCAGCCTGTCCTCTTTCTCTCCTGCAGCCTGTCCTCTGTTCTCTTTCTCTCCTGCAGCCTGTCCTCTGTCCTCTGTTCTCTCCTGCAGCCTGTCCTCTGTCCTCTGTTCTCTCCTGCAGCCTGTCCTCTGTCCTCTGTCTCTCCTGCAGCCTGTCCTCTGTTCTCTTTCTCTCCTGCAGCCTGTCCTCTGTTCTCTTTCTCTCCTGCAGCCTGTCCTCTGTCCTCTTTCTCTCCTGCAGCCTGTCCTCTGTTCTCTTTCTCTCCTGCAGCCTGTCCTCTGTCCTCTGTCTCTCCTGCAGCCTGTCTTCTGTTCTCTGTCTCTCCTGCAGCCTGTCCTCTTTCTCTCCTGCAGCCTGTCCTCTGTTCTCTTTCTCTCCTGCAGCCTGTCCTCTGTCATCTGTTCTCTCCTGCAGCCTGTCCTCTGTCTCTCCTGCAGCCTGTCCTCTGTTCTCTTTCTCTCCTGCAGCCTGTCCTCTGTCCTCTGTTCTCTCCTGCAGCCTGTCCTCTGTCTCTCCTGCAGCCTGTCCTCTGTTCTCTTTCTCTCCTGCAGCCTGTCCTCTGTTCTCTTTCTCTCCTGCAGCCTGTCCTCTTTCTCTCCTGCAGCCTGTCCTCTGTCCTCTGTCTCTCCTGCAGCCTGTCTTCTGTTCTCTGTCTCTCCTGCAGCCTGTCCTCTGTCTCTCCTGCAGCCTGTCCTCTGTCTCTCCTGCAGCCTGTCTTCTGTTCTCTGTCTCTCCTGCAGCCTGTCCTCTTTCTCTCCTGCAGCCTGTCCTCTGTTCTCTTTCTCTCCTGCAGCCTGTCCTCTGTCATCTGTTCTCTCCTGCAGCCTGTCCTCTGTTCTCTTTCTCTCCTGCAGCCTGTCCTCTGTTCTCTTTCTCTCCTGCAGCCTGTCCTCTGTTCTCTTTCTCTCCTGCAGCCTATCCTCTGTCCTCTTTCTCTCCTGCAGCCTGTCCTCTGTTCTCTTTCTCTCCTGCAGCCTGTCCTCTGTCTCTCCTGCAGCCTGTCTTCTGTCCTCTTTCTCTCCTGCAGCCTGTCCTCTGTTCTTTTTCTCTCCTGCAGCTCCTCTCTTAGTGTGGTCAGATCGTTATTACTGTTCTGCCTGTCTTTTTGGAGCTCTCTCACCTCCTTTGTCAGATCAGCCAGCTCTCTCTTGAGTCCGTCTCTCTCTTGCTGAACCTCTTTCAGCTGTGTTGCAAGGCTGCTGTCCTGCTCTGTTTACACCTTGGTTAGGAACTGCTCTAAGGTGTGGATGTCTCGTTGATGTTTACACCTTGGTTAGGAGCTCCTCTAAGGTGTGGATGTCTGGTGGCTGTTTGCTCACACTCTCCCTCAGCAGGGCCACCTCCCACTCCAGTTTGGTGAACTCAACCATCATGGCAGCCATGGTGGTGAGGAGGGCCTGAGCCTGCAGGTCGCTCTCCTCCTGGGGCGTGTCCTCCACTATGATGGGAAGAGAGGTGCTGGATGTGCCTTTTTGGGTGGGGAGAGTAGGGGTGAGGGTGGTGCTGGATGTGCTTTTTTGGGTGGGGAGAGTAGGGGTGAGGGTGGTGCTGGTGGAGTTTGTCTTGTGGGAGGGCATGTCACTGCTGGTGTCCTTCTCTCTCTCTGCTCTCTCCTTAATGGTCTGAAAGTCTGTTTCAAACAGCCTAATGTTACCTTGCACCATGACAGTCCCAGTCTGTTACCTTGCACCATGACAGTCCCAGTCTGTTACCTTGCACCATGACAGTCCCAGTCTGTTACCTTGCACCATGACAGTCCCAGTCTGTTACCTTGCACCATGACAGTCCCAGTCTGTTACCTTGCACCATGACAGTCCCAGTCCTGTTACCTTGCACCATGACAGTCCCAGTCTGTTACCTTGCACCATGACAGTCCCAGTCTGTTACCTTGCACCATGACAGTCCCAGTCTGTTACCTTGCACCATGACAGTCCCAGTCTGTTACCTTGCACCATGACAGTCCCAGTCTGTTACCTTGCACCATGACAGTCCCAGTCTGTTACCTTGCACCATGACAGTCCCAGTCTGTTACCTTGCACCATGACAGTCCCAGTCTGTTACCTTGCACCATGACAGTCCCAGTCTGTTACCTTGCACCATGACAGTCCCAGTCTGTTACCCTTGCACCATGACAGTCCCAGTCTGTTACCTTGCACCATGACAGTCCCAGTCTGTTACCTTGCACCATGACAGTCCCAGTCTGTTACCCTTGCACCATGACAGTCCCAGTCTGTTACCTTGCACCATGACAGTCCCAGTCTGTTACCTTGCACCATGACAGTCCCAGTCTGTTACCTTGCACCATGACAGTCCCAGTCTGTTACCTTGCACCATGACAGTCCCAGTCTGTTACCTTGCACCATGACAGTCCAGTTGCACCATGACAGTCCCAGTCTTGTAGAGGTTGATTGTTATCATGGTGCTGTCAGGGTCGTCTGTCTCTTTGACTTTCAGCTTCCCCCCCATTACAGATTCCCTCGTTCTTTATGGATGGGTAGTGAGAGCAGACTGCTGAGCGCCAGGCATTTGGCTGGTCAGTGAGGAAGATGAGATTACTCACGTCACCGTTTTTGTAGAGGTCTGCGAAAAGAGTTTCTGGCCTCCCCTTTAGTAGTTTCTGTTTCAAAGCTTTCCTCGTTGTGTCATTTTTGGCCTCTTTAGGGTAGAGAACGGATTCAGCGCTGAGGAGGAGTGGGGACATGGTGCCTGTGGGCTCTGTTCTGCTGCCCTGTTGCCATGGCAACCAGTTTGTCTGCTGCTGCTGTCGCTAGCAAGCGCTAATTTAGTTCAAAAACCAGCAAAAAGAGTGACAAAACAAGATATGTTTAAAGTTAGAGTCCGTGCTCTTTTTCGGTTGACTCACTCAGTTTGGTCGTTTGATGTAGTTGTATTAACTCCCCTTGCTT